>NC_057803.1:361481628-361545592 GCF_018294505.1 Triticum aestivum
GGGGACGACGGGGACGGGACGACGGGGCGGCGACGACGGGGACGGGGCGGCGACGGGGGCGGCGACGGGCCAGGGCGGCGACGAGGGATATGGAGACGGCGGGGGCGGCGGGCGACGGTGCAGAGGAGAAGAAGCAGACGGAGAGATGAGAAACTGACGAAATTTTGAAGTGTTTTCTTATATAGAACCCACCTTTAGTACCGGTTGGAGCGACCAACCGGTACTAAAGGTCTGTTTTGGCTAGCCCAAGCGGCGGGAAGCGACCCCCTTTAGTACCGCTTGGTGGCTCCAACCGGTACTAAAGGCCCCCCTTTAGTACCGGTTGGTGCCACGACCCGGTACTAAAGGGTGTGCGCTGCCAGGCGAGGGGCACAAAAGTTTAGTCCCACCTCGCTAGCCGAGGGGCACTCGCACCTGCTTATAAGCCCCACCGTCGCTGCTGTCTCGAGCTCTTCTCTTAAGCAGGCCTACTGGGCCTACCTCTTCTGTGATGCCCTGTTGGGCCTACTGGGCTAGCGGGCCTGCATCCTGGCCCAACTTGAATTTGGGTTTCTAGTCATATGCAGGCCGCTGTGGCCCAGTAGGTGGGCTTTTTTTCTTATTTTTTTTTGCTTTATTTATTTTGTGAATAACTTAACTTTGAAAATAGATTTTTCAGTGATTCTTTTTTCTTATGTTTAATATTAGTGTGTTTTATCATTATATTCAATTTGGTAATGCTTAGGTTATTTAAAAAATGAAATGCCTTTGTAATGGATGAGTTTTCGTCCGAAACCCTGATACTTCGAAACAGATTGTCCATTTTGTACACGAAGTGCATCCAGTTTTTGCGGTAACCCTCTCTACTTTTTTGCACATTCTATGTGGGGTGAAATTATGATACCATGCCAACTTTCATCCTTTTCTGAGTTCATTTGAAATGCTTTTCAATTTTAGGGTCATTTAGCTGAAAAAATCAGTAAATGCATGAAAGAATTTGCTTGCACATAAAATTTCTTCGCGTTTCAAATGCCAAAACACATAACTAGCTACCCTAACTATTACAGAGATTCCCTCCTGGGTGTGAAACATAGAAGAAAGTGATGATAGTTAAGCCGATCACATCCTAGATCTTTGGGTGTGAAACTTTTTCTTCGCGTGTGTCCTTTTGCGTCATAGCCATGGAAAATCTTCATCATTTAACGGGATGCTCGGGTCAATATTCACTATGAATGGAGCAATTTCATCAAACTTTTCATAATCTTCTGACTTGTCTGTCTTGTCATCCACTCCCATGATGTTTCTCTTCCCAGAAAGAACTATGTGCCGCTTTAGCTCATCGTACGATGCATTCGCTTCCTTATCTTTTCTTTTTCTTGGCTCGGTAGACATGTCCTTCACATAGAAAACCTGTGCCACATCATTGGCTAGGACGAATGGTTCGTCTGCATACGCAAGATTGTTAAGATCCACTGTTGTCATTCCGTACTGCGGGTCTTCCGTTACCCCGCCTCGTGTCATATTGACCCATTTGCACCGAAACAAAGGGACCTTCAAACCACGTCGATAGTCAAGTTCCCATATGTCCTGTATATAACCATAATATGTTTCCTTTCCCGTCTTGGTTTCTGCATCAAAGCGGACACCACTGTTTTGGTTGGTGCTCTTCTTATCTTGGGCGATCGTGTAAAATGTATTACCATTTATCTCGTACCCTTTGAAAGTCATTATATTTGAAGATGGTAACAGGGACAGCAAGTACAGGTCATCTTCAATAGAGGTGTCATGCATGGTACGTGCTTGCAACCAGCTGGCGAAACTCCTGGTTTGTTCACGTGTAATCCAGTCATCAGACTGCTCCGGGTGTTTGGAGCGTAGCAAATTCTTGTGTTCATCCATATACGGAGCCACCAAGGCGGAATTCTGTAGAACTGTGTAGTGTGCTTCAGTGAGAGAATGTCCGTCCATACATATTATTTGTTCCCCTCCTAGCGTGCCTTTTCCATCCAGTCTTCCCTTATGCCGCGATTCAGGAACACCAATCGGCTTAAGGTCGGGAATAAAGTCAATACAAAACTCAATGACCTCCTCATTTTGACGGCCCTTGGAGATGCTTCCTTCTGGCCTAGCACGGTTATGAACATATTTCTTTAAGACTCCCATGAACCTCTCAAAGGGGAACATATTGTGTAGAAATACAGGACCCAAAATGTTAATCTCTTCGCATAGGTGAACTAGGACATGCCTCATGATGTTGAAGAAGGATGGTGGGAACACCAACTCGAAATTGACAAGACATTGCACCAAATCATTCTGTAACCTTGGTATGATTTCTGGATCGATTACCTTCTAAGAGATTGCATTGAGAAATGCACATAGCTTCACAATGGCTAATCGAATGTTTTCCGGTAGAAGCCCCCTCAATGCAACCGGAAGCAGTTGCGTCATAATCACGTGGCAATCATGAGACTTTAGGTTCTGGAACTTTTTCTCTGCCATGTTTATTATTCCCTTTATATTCGACGAGAAGCCAGACGGTACCTTAATACTGAGCAGGCATTCAAAGAAGATTTCCTTCTCTTCTTTGGTAAGAGCGTAGCTTGCATGACCCTGATGTATGCCGTCTTTTCCGTGCATACGTTGTTGGTCCTCCCGTGCCGCAGGTGTATCTTTTGTCTTCCCATACACGCCCAAGAAGCCAAGCAGGGTCACACAAAGATTCTTCGTCACGTGCATCACGTCGATTGCGGAGCGAACCTTGAGGTCTTTCCAATAGGGCAGGTCCCAAAATATAGATTTCTTCTTCCACATGGGTGCACGTCCGTCAGCGTCATTCGGAACAGGTTGTCCACCAGGACCCTTTCCAAAGACCACCTTCAAATCCTTGACCATATCATGTACATCAGCACCAGTACGGTGGCGAGGCTTCGTCCGGTGATCCGCCTCACCTTTGAAATGCTTGCCTTTCTTTCTTACGGGATGCCTCCTCGGAAGAAATCGACGATGTACCAGGTACACATTCTTATTAGCCAAATATATACTGTCGGTATCGTCCAAACAGTGCGTGCATGCACGGTATCCCTTGTTTGTCTGTCCTGAAAGGTTACTGAGAGCAGGCCAATCATTGATGGTCACGAACAGCAACGCCTTTAGGTCAAATTCTTCCCCCATGTGCTCATCCCACCCACGTACACCTGTTCCATTCCACAGTTGTAAGAGTTCTTCAACTAATGGCCTTAGGTACACATCAATGTCGTTGCCGGGTTGCTTAGGGCCTTGGATGAGCACTGGCATCATAATGAACTTCCGCTTCATGCACAACCAAGGAGGAAGGTTATACAAACATAGAGTCACAGGCCAGGTGCTATGGTTGCTGCTCTGCTCCCCAAAAGGATTAATGCCATCTGCGCTTAGACCAAACCATACGCTCCTTGCGTCATCTACAAACTCCTTCCCGTACTTTCTTTCGATTTTTCTCCACTGCGACCCGTCAGCGGGTACTCTCAACTCTCCGTCTTTCTTACGGTCTTCTCTGTGCCATCGCATCGCCTTGGCATGCTCTTTGTTTTGGAACAAACGTTTCAACCGTGGTATTATAGGAGCATACCACATCACCTTGGCAGGAATCTTCTTCCTGGGGCGCCGGCCCTCGACATCACCAGGGTCATCGCGGCTGATGTTATAGCCCAATGCACCACATACCGGGCAAGCGTTCAAATCCTCGTACTCACCGCGGTAGAGGATGCAATCATTAGGGCATGCATGTATCTTCTGCACCTCTAACCCTAGAGGGAAGACAACCTTCTTTGCTTCGTATGTACTCTCGGGCAATTCGTTGTCCTTTGGAAGCATATCCTTTACCATTACCAGCAACTTTCCAAATCCCTTGTCAGATACACCATTCTCTGCCTTCCATTGCAGCAATTCCAGTGTGGTGCCCAGCTTTTTCTTGTCACCTACGTAATTCGGGTACACCAATTTTTTGTGATCCTCTAACATGCGCTGCAACTTCTTCTTCTCCAAATCACTTGCGCAGTTTCTCTTTGCATCGGCAATGGCCCGACCTAGATCATCAACGGGCTCATCTGATGCCTCTTCTTCAGCTTCTTCCCGCATTGCCGGCTCAGCTTCTTCCCGCATTACCGGCTCAGCTTCTTCCCCCATTGTTGTATCATCGTATTCAGGGAACCCATGGCCAGGATAGCTGTCGTCGTCCTCTTCTTCTTCATTGTCTTCCATCATAACCCCTATTTCTCCGTGCTTGGTCCAAACATTATAATGGGGCATGAAACCGGACTTAAACAGGTGGACGTGAATGGTTCTTGACGTAGAGTAATTGTGACCATTCTTACAGCGAGCACATGGACAAGGCATAAAACCATCCGCCCGCTTGTTTGCCTCAGCCGCAAGCAGAAAAGTATGCACGCCCTCAACAAACTGGGGAGAGCATCGGTCATCGTACATCCATTGCCGGCTCATCTTCATTACACAACACCGAATAGACCAAATTAATACAAGTTCATACATAAAGTTCATACAACATTTAAATGCAACAAACAAATAACTCTCTAGCTAAAGCATTTAAATGCAACAACAAATACGATCAAGATTGCAACTAAGGTAACAATGGATCCAACAGCATAATGATACCAAGCCTCACTATCGATGGCATATTTTCTAATCTTTCTAATCTTCAAGCGCATTTTCTCCATCTTCATCTTGTGATCATCGATGACATCGGCAACATGCAACCCCAATTCCATCTTCTCCCCCTCAATTCTTTTCAATTTTTCTTTCAAGTACTCATTTTCTCTTTCAACTAAATTTAACCTCTCGGCAATAGGGTCAGTTGGAATTTCCGGTTCACATACCTCCTAGAAAAAATTTCTACGTCAACTTGATGGGCATAATTTGTCATAAACACGAAATGAAACTAGTTTTAAAAGAGAATATACATACCACATCCGAATCATAACAAGGACTAGGGCCGACGAGGACGGATATCAAAACCATGGCACTATATGTATAACAAACAACGTACGGGTAAGATAATTATATGAGTAACTATATATCCAAATCACACAAACATCAATTTTTATATAAAATTTCATGAACTAGAGGCTCACCACAAGGTGGTGCCGGCGACGGGACGGTGCGGGCGATCGACGGTGGCTACGATGGAGATTTAGAAGGCACTAAGTAAACCACAACTACATATGCAAACTAAGTGTTATTTTTGACCTCAAATTGCATATAAATCAAATACTAGCACATATATATATCCTCCCAAATTACTAAACTCACAAATTAATCACTATATAAAGCATTGCAAGAGATAATCTAGCAATGAGAGATGAAAGGACAAAGTTGCTAACCTTTGTGATCATTTGAATGGATGGGGGCCTTCAAATCTTGACAAATTTTGGGAAAATGTGTGATGAGCTCGAGAGGAAGAGGGGAAGAACAGAGAGGAGAGGGGAAAGGGGAAGAACAGAGTGAGCTCGGGTGGACGAAGGGTCTATGTAGGACGACCTTTAGTACCGGTTCGTGCCAAGAACCGGTACTAAAGGGGCTGGAGGGGCACCTGTCTGACAACATCCTGCCATCACTCTCATTAGTACCGGTTCGTGGCACGAACCGGTGCTAAAGGTTCGCCACGAACCGGTACTAATGAAAGCGGCCCAGCTAGCCGTTGGAACCGGCACTAATGTATACATTAGTGCCGGCTCAAATACAAACCGACACTAATGGGCTTCACGTTTGACCCTTTTTCTACTAGTGACGATGTACTGTTCATCTCCACTTTCGACCTCCACCAGCCTCCACGGGCTCCTGTTCATCCACCGACGACCTCCTCTAGCCTCCACCTGCGACTGTTCATCCATGGGCTCCTATTCATCCAACCTCCACCGCGCTCTCCTGCTACCTCTTGAGCACTGCGTTGGTTTTCCCCGAAGAGGAAGGGATGATGCAGCAAAGTAGCGTAAGTATTTCCCTCAGTTTTTGAGAACCAAGGTATCAATCCAGTAGGAGGCTACGCGCGAGTCCCTCGTACCTGCACAAAACAAATAAATCCTCGCAACCAACGCGAATAGGGGTTGTCAATCCCTACACGGCCACTTACGAGAGTGAGATCTGATAGATATGATAAGATAATATTTTTGGTATTTTTGTGATAAAGATGCAAAGTAAAAAAGCAAAGGAAATACATTAGTGATAAAGTCGGTGCGCGGTATTAGAGAGGCTAGCAAAGGTGGAAGGGTGAGAGTGCGTATAATCCATGGACTCAACATTAGTCATAAAGAACTCATATACTTATTGCAAAAATCTACAAGTTATCAAAGCAAAGTATTATGTGCATGCTCCTAGGGGGATAGATTGGTAGGAAAAGACCATCGCTCGTCCCCGACCGCCACTCATAAGGAAGACAATCAAAAATTAAATCATGCTCCGACTTCATCACATAATGGTTCACCATACATGCATGCTACGGGAATCACAAACTTTAACACAAGTATTTATCAAATTCACACCTACTCAACTAGCACAACTTTAATATCACCATCTTCATATCTGAAAACAATTATCAAGCATCAAACTTCTCATAGTATTCAACACACTCATAAGAAAGTTTTATTATTAATCTTGTATACCAAGCATATTAGGATTTTAAGAAAATTAACATGCTATTTAAGACTCTCAAAATAATCTAAGTGAAGCATGAGAGATCAATAGTTTCTATGAAACAAATCCACCACCATGCTCTAAAAGATATAAGTGAAGTACTAGAGCAAAACTACATAACTCAAAAGATATAAGCGAAGCACATAGAGTATTCTAACAAATTCCAAATCATGTATGGCTCTCTCAAAAGGTGTGTACAGAAAGGATTATTGTGGTAAACTAAAAAGTAAAGACTCAAATCACACAAGACGCTCCAAGCAAAACACATATCATGTGGCAAAAAAAATATAGCTCCAAGTAAAGTTACCGACAGAAGTAGACGAAAGAGGGGATGCTTTCCGGGGCATCCCCAAGCTTTGGCTTTTAGGTGTCCTTAGATTATCTTGGGGGTGCCATGGGCATCCCCAATTTTAGGCTCTTTCCACTCCATGTTCCATAATCCATCAAATCTTTACCCAAAACTTGAAAACTTCACAACACAAAACTTAAAGTAGAAAATCTCGTGAGCTCCATTAGCGAAAGAAAACAAAAGACCACTTCAAGGTACTGTAATGAACTCATTCTTTATTTATATTGGTGTTATACCTACTGTATTCCAACTTCTCTATGGTTGATAAACTATTTTACTAGCCATAGATTCATCAAAATAAGCAAACAACACACGAAAAACAGAATCTGTCAAAAACAGAACAGTCTGTAGTAATCTGTAGCTAGCGCAAGATCTGGAACCCCAAAAATTCTAAAATAACTTGCTGGAAGTGAGGAATTTATCTATTAATCATATGCAAAAATAATTAACTAAATATCACTTCCCAAATAAAAATGGCAGTAGTTCTCGTGAGCGCTAAAGTTTCTGTTTTTTACAGCAAGTGTAACAAGACTTTCCCCGAGTCTTCCCAACGGTTCTACTTGGCACAAACACTAATTTAACACAAAAAACACAACCAAAACAGAGGCTAGACAAATTATTTATTACTAAACAGGAGCAAAAAGCAAGGAATAAAAATAAAATTGGGTTGCCTCCCAACAAGCGCTATCGTTTAATGCCCCTGGCTAGGCATAACAAGCAAGGATAGATCTAGGTATTGCCATCTTTGGTAGGCAATTCTTCAATGAGGCATCTAACATCTTTAGAAATTTCGTTCTTTTTATTGATTATCAAATTTTTAGGCACAAGATCGAAAAAATCATTTGTAACAAATGGTTCCTTAATGATAGCAAAAAGATTGGGATGAATACTTATAGATTTGAGATCCGCAGTTTCCTTACTAGAGGATTCACCCTTATTCTTAGGAACATACATCAGCTTGGCAATTTTAGCGGGAGGATTTGGAGTGTTCTTTACGGAAGAAAGTCGGTTCCCAAGTTGGTAATAATATCCTCAAGTTTATCAATTCTAGTGGAATCGTGATTTATTTTCTCATTAACTATGGGTTCCTTTTCTTTAATATTTTTCAAAGTGACTCCTACTTTAGATCCATATTGAGAGATTCGGTTATGAATCTTTTTATCCAAATTTTCAATTAACTCTATGGTAGCAACCTTATTTTCAATAATTTCAAGTCTTTGCATTACATGCTCCAAAGTTAATACAGTTCCATTAACCAAAAGAGGGGGTGAGCCAAACAAATCTATCATAGCATTATAAGAATCAAAAGTATGGCTACCCAAGAAGTTCCCTCCAGTAATAGTATCAAGGATATATCTGTGCCAGGGAGTTATGCCTACATAAAAATTACGAAGAAGAACGGAAGTAGATTGCTTCCTTGTAGATCTATTTTGAGTGTTGCAAATTCTATACCAAGCATCTTTTAGATTTTCTCCCTCCCTTTCCTTAAAATTGAGAATTTCACTCTCGGGAGACAATGGAGAAGATAAGGGACTAGCCATAACAACAAGCAAACAAACTAACACACAAGCAAACAAAAAGCAAGCGAGCAAAAAGAGGCAAATATAGAAAGAGATGGAGGATAGAGAGGGAGAGGGCGAATAAAACGACAAGGGTGAAGTGGGGGAGAGGAAAATGAGAGGCAAATGGCAAATAATGTAATGCGGGAGATAAGGGTATGTCATGGGTACTTGGTATGTTGACTTTTGCGTAGACGTCCCCGGCAACGGTGCCAGAAATCCTTCTTTCTACCTCTTGAGCACTGCCTTGGTTTTCCCCGAAGAGGAAGGGATGATGCAGCAAAGTAACGTAAGTATTTCCCTCAGTTTTTGAGAACCAAGGTATCAATCCAGTAGGAGGCTACGCGCGAGTCCCTCATACCTGCACAAAACAAATAAATCCTCGCAACCAACGCAAATAGGGGTTGTCAATCCCTACACGGCCACTTACAAGAGTGAGATCTGATAGATATGATAAGATAATATTTTTGGTATTTTTGTGATAAAGATGCAAAGTAAAATATAGGCAAAGTAAAAAAGCAAAGGAAATAACTAAGTAGTAGGAGATTAATATGATAAAGATAGACCCGGGGGCCATACGTTTCACTAGTGGCTTCTCTCAAGAGCATAAGTATTCTACGACGGGTGAACAAATTACTGTTGAGCAATTGACAGAATTGAGCATAGTTATGAGAATATCTAGGCATGATCATGCATATAGGCATCACGTCCGAGACAAGTAGACCGACTCCTGCCTGCATCTACTACTATTACTCCACTCATCGACCGCTATCTAGCATGCATCTAGAGTATTAAGTTAAAAACAGAGTAACGCCTTAAGCAAGATGACATGATGTAGAGGGATAAACTCATGCAATATGATGAAAACCCCATTTGTTAACGTTGATGGCAACAATACAATACGTGCCTTGCTGCCCCTACTGTCACTGGGAAAGGACACCGCAAGATTGAACCCGAAGCTAAGCACTTCTCCCATTGCAAGAAAGATCAATCTAGTAGGCCAAACCAAACTGATAATTTGAAGAGACTTGCAAATATAACCAATCATACATAAAATAATTCAGAGAAGATTCAAATATTGTTCATAGATAGTTTTGATCATAAACCCACAATCCATTGGTCTCAACAAACACACCACAAAAAGAAGATTACATCGAATAATTCTCCACAAGAGCGGGGGAGAACATTGTATTGAGATCCAAAAAGAGAGAAGAAGCCATCTAGCTAATAACTATGGACCCATAGGTTTGAGGTAAACTACTCACACTTCATCGGAGGGGCTATGGTGTTGATGTAGAAGCCCTCCGTGATCGATGCCCCCTCCAGCGGAGCTCCGGAACAAGACCCAAGATGGGATCTCGTGGATACAGAAAGTTGCGGCAGTGGAATTAGGTTTTTGGCTCCGTATCTGATCATTTGGGGGTACGTAGGTATATATAGGAGGAAGGAGTACGTCGGTGGAGCAACATGGGGCCCACGAGGGTGGAGGGCGTGCCTGGGGGGTAGGCGCGCCCCCTACCTCATGGCCTCCTCTTTTGTGTCTTGATGTAGGGTCCAAGTCTCCTGGTTCTTGTTCGTTGAGAAAATCACGTTCCCGAAGGTTTCATTCTGTTTGGACTCCGTTTGATATTCCTTTTCTTCGAAACCCTAAAACAGGCAAAAAAACAGCAATTCTGGGCTGGGCCTCCGGTTAATAGGTTAGTCCCAAAAATAATATAAAAGTGGAAAATAAAGCCCAATAATGTCCAAAACAGTAGATAATATAGCATGGAGCAATCAAAAATTATAGATACGTTGGAGACGTATCAGCTCCTCCACCGGCTACTGTTCAAGCAGCCCTCTCCATGGGGCCCTGTTCAGCCACCCTTCCACGGGATACTGTTCATCCAGCCCTCCACCGGCTACTGTTCAACCAGCCCTCCACGGGGTCCTATTCATCCAGCCCTCCACGGGGCTCCTGTTCATCGATCCCCCACGGGGTCCTGTTCATCCAGCCCTCCACGGGGTCCTATTCATCTATCGTGTCGGAGTAAACGACCACGGGTAGCCTAGCCGGCTCCCCCTGGCACTTCTGAAAAAATTACGAGCCGATCCGGCCCTCAAGAATCCAAGACGTGGGGCCGCCTTCCCCTTGCCAGCTGTCTCCCAGGCTGACTATCGGAAGGCGGCCCGGCTTTAGCCCTCATGAAGAAAGCCGCGGGAGGGCCGGCTCCAAGAAGCCGGCTGCGAGAAGCCGACTCCCACAAAGCGGTCAAGACCGTACCCTTGAAGTCTGCATCCACATAACGGCGATGTGGCGGGGCGTGGCTACAGTAAAGCCTGCCACCCCTGAATCCCGGAGCACGCCTGGCACAGTGCGCCGTACAGGGTGGCCATGACCCGTCCCGCGCGGCACTGTTGCCATGTTGACCCTGATGCCACCCACGACAGGCTGTCAGCGCGGCCCACGGGCGGTGGACCCCTTCAGGCAGAGAGACACCCGAAGGCGGCCAGGCCTCCCCCAGTCGGCCCAAGACAGGGCCGGCTCCCCACAGTCGGCTTGCTTCCTCCCTCGAAGGAGATGCCCCATTAAAGAGACAAGACGAGGTGACGCTACAGCGATCGCCCGCTGGGCGTCGGCACTGTAGCCACGCTTACCTTGGCGAAGCCCTCATCACCAGGTTTGAGGCAACAGTAACCAGCCACCAACAAGGCCCTTGACAGTGGGGCCTGCCTGTCGGCCAAGGAGCCGGCAGCCGGTGGGACCCACCAGCCGGCAGGCCCCAGCAGCCGGTGCAGAAGCCGGCGAGCGTAGACACTGACGGCTAGGGCCCACGCCTAGCCGTATTACCATTGTACCCCCGGGGGGTGGGCCTATATAAACCCCCCGGGGCAACCATGCAAACGGTTGATCTGAGCTAGTTTTAGACACCACATAGAGAGGAGAGGAGAGCTAGTCGTGCCCTTCTTCTTCTTCTCGCCAAACAGCTCAAGGAGCATCTTGTAGCCACTCGTTCATCTAGTGATCATGCGGAGACCCCACAGAGTAGCAGTAGGGGTGTTATCTCCACGGAGAGCCCTGAAGATGGGTAAGATTCGCTGGCGTGCATGTCTTCGCCTCATCCCGCTTCCAGGCACCGACGACGTCTTACTGGCTCCCACAATGACAAGCCACCCGTTGGCATATGTCGCACCTACCACCCGACATTTGGCGCCCACCGTGGGGCCAGGTGCACCGTCATCCGTAGACCTGTTCTGGACGGGAACCCTCTTCCTCCCCAGCGAGCGTAGCCAGCACGGCACGCCCGATGGCGCTTGCCACGACGCGTTGCAAGGCGTCACCAACGTCTGCGCAGCGAGCGGCCTCGCTGATCTCCTTGACGAGACCCTCATCTCCGACGAGCCCGCCTCTGATGCGGGCACCGACCACCTCGTCAACCTCCTCGGCCAGCTCCACGTCTCCGGCGAGCCTGCTGTGGACTTGGAGTCTGTTGGCTCCACCGATCCGATGCCTGTCGACTCTGACACGGCCTCGCTCGACGCTTTCCCCATCGACGTCGCGATCTACAACGACCCGCTTCCCCGGGCCGATGGCTGCGATGGTGCCACCACCGAGGTGATGGTCATCGGCCACGGCGGCGCTTCTGGCGAGAACGCCCTCGACGCCCCACATGCGGCGGTCCATGACTTGTCCATCCCCCTCCCGGCAGATGCCGACGCCGAAGCACTGGAGGCTCGCCCTCCTCGCGGAGGGCCGAAAGTTTGCTTCCATGAGACGCATCACTGAGGCCCACTAGCGAGGAGCCGACCGCGCTGCCTTTGGCACGCCGCCCCCAGGTGGGCCAAGCCGAGCCGGTGTTGTCAGACAGCGCGGCGCTGCCCTCGCCGACACGCTAGGAGTCGACCGCCTAGTCTACGCCACTCCACTCGAGAACCTGCGCGCCGCCCAGGCGGCCGTAGACGAGCTAGACAGACTGGGGGCCAAAGAACTCCCCCACATGACCAGACGCATCCAGCAACTAATCGATGCAGCCGCACAGCGGCACGAAGCCGACGCCCGCGTGGAAAGCCCTCCCCCGCGCCGAGAGCACGGCGCAATGTCCCGGACGCCGACTGCGGGTAAAACCTGCGCGCGACACGAGAAAGAGCCGGGTGCCAGCCGAAGCCGAACCCGGATCTCCATCGAGCAAGACGCAGAAGGCCGTCCCCGGGCCGTGGAGCGGCGGGGCAACCCGCCTCCGCCTCCGCCTCGTGGGGAGAGATATCCCACCCCACCGCCTGTCACGCATCCAACTCTCAGCGGCCGACTAGGTCGCCGCGAAGGAGTCGGCGAGAACGACGCCCGCCATCGGATCGACCGCCTAGCGCGATCCCTGGCGTTAGAAGAAGAAGAAGATGTCGGCCCGCCTTCCTTCGGCCCCCGCATCCGTGACGAGCCTTTCCCCAAAGGGTTCTCGCTCCCAAGAGACACGCCCAAGTACAACGGCTCCGTGAAGCCGGAAGATTGGTTGGTCGACTACTCCATAGTGGTTCGCATAGCAAACGGCAACAGGAGCGTTGCCGTGAAGTACGTGCCCCTCATGCTGCAAGGCACAACAGGACCTGGCTCAACAGCCTCAGGCCATATAGCATCAACAGCTGGCTAGACTCCACAGAAGCCTTCGTCTGCAACTTCACCAGCACCTACAAGCGGGCTCCCAAGCCCAGACAGCTCTCCTTGTGCGTACAAGGCCCCGCCGAATCCACTCGCGACTACCTCACGCGTTGGGCCGAGCTCCGCAACTCTTGCGAAGGGGTGCACGAGGTGCAAGCGATAGAATACTTCACTGCCGGGTGCCGAGAAGGCACCCTCCTCAAGCACAAGCTCCTCTGCGACGAGCCGACTACCCTCGACGAGCTTCTGGTCATAGCGGACAAGTACGCCACCGCCGACTCCTCAATGAAGACTGAACTCCGGGTAGACGCGTGCGGGAAGGTACTCAACCCGGCGCCCAAGACGCCGGCTGGGGACTCCGGCCGGCGCCCGTACCAAAACGACCACAAGCGCAAGGGCCCCGTGCCGCTCTCCACCAGTCGGCAGGTGGCCACAGTCGAAGACGAGCAGCCCGAAGGGCGGCCCGCACCCAAGAAGCAGAGGGGCGGCAGGCTGGCTTGGCAGCCGGCCTTCTCCTACGAGCAAACTCTCGACGCCCCGTGCAAGTTCCACAGCGGCGCGAAGCCTTCCAACCACACAACCCGGAAGTGCCACTGGCTCACCCGAATCTCCAAAGGCGAAGGGCTCGCGCCGCCTCCGCCTGCTAGTCCGCCGCCTCCGGCTCCGCAGTGGCCGACCGCTCGGCCAGCAGTCGGAGCTGTGCATGATGAGTTCCCCGACGAGCATGCCGCCTATGTCGTCTTTACAAGCCAGCCCGAAGGCCGGCGCAGCAGACGCCGAGAGCACCAGGAAGTCAACGTGGTCCCTACCAACCCCGCCGAGCACATGCACTGGTCAGAAAAGCCTATCAGCTGGAGCTGGGCCGACCACCCAGAGGTGATGCCATCTCCCGGCTCTTATGCATTGGTTTTAGATGCCACCCTTGCAACGGACAGACGCGCCGCCCGTTTATCCCGCGTGCTGATAGACGGCGGGAGCAGCATCAACATCCTGTACCGTGACACCCTGGAGAAGCTGAACGTCAAGACGAAGCAACTCATGCCTACTCGGACTATGTTCCATGGCATTGTACCTGGCCTGTCCTGCGCCCCCATTGGCAAGATCAATATTGACGTTCTCTTTGGGGACAAGGATCATTTCCACCGGGAAGCGATCTGGTTTGAAGTGGTGGACCTGGAGAGCCCCTACCATGCATTGCTTGGCCGCCCTGCCTTGGCCAGGTTCATGGCTGTTCCCCACTATGCTTACCTCAAGATGAAGATACCGAGCGCCAAGGGCATCATCACCATAGCCGGCGATTACAAGAAATCTTCCGAGTGCGCAGCATCCAACAGCCGGTTGGCCGAGTCCCTTGTGATTGCCGAAGAAAAGAAGATGTTGGACCGAGTCATGGCCATGGCCGGCAAACAGCCAGCCCTGTCCCCCGATCCCAAGGAGTGTGATGCCCAAGGATCTTTCCAGCCGGCCAAGGAGACAAAGAAGATACCTCTTGACCCCGAGCACCCAGAAAGTTTTGCCGTCTCGGGGCAAACCTAAACAGAAAATAGGAAGGCGAGCTCGCCGATTTCCTCTGTGAGAATCGGGACATCTTTGCATGGTCCCCTAAGGACATGCCGGGTGTTCCGAAGGAATTCGCCGAGCACAAGCTACACGTCCGAGAAGGCGCAAAACCAGTCAAACAACCCCTTCGCCGACTGTCGGAGGAGAAAAGAAGGATTGTAGCAGAAGAGATAGCCCGGCTTCTGGCAGCCGGCTTCATTATGGAGGTTTTCTTTCTAGAGTGGCTCGCCAACCCGGTCCTCGTGCTAAAGAAGAACAACAAGTGGCGCATGTGCATAGACTACACGAGCCTCAACAAGGCCTGCCCCAAAGATCCCTTTGCCCTGCCAAGGATTGATCAAGTGATAGACTCCACGGCCGGATGCGAGCTGTTAAGTTTCTTGGATGCTTACTCAGGATACCACCAGATAAAGCTAGATCCGGCTGACCGCCTGAAGACTGCCTTCATCACGCCATTCGGAGCTTTCTCCTACCTGACTATGACATTCGGCTTAAGAAATGCCAGTGCCACTTTTCAGCGTTGCATGCAGAAGTGCCTCCTCAAGCAGCTCGGCAGAAATGCCCACGTCTATGTAGACGACATCGTGGTGAAGACGGAGAAGCACGACACCTTGCTGGAAGACCTCAAGGAAACATTTGAGAACCTGCATCGTTTCCAGATCAAGCTCAACCCCGAGAAATGTGTGTTCGGAGTGCCAGCCGGCCAGCTCCTAGGCTTCCTGGTCTCCGAACGCGGCATCGAATGCAACCCAGTAAAGATCAAGGCCATTGAGAGAATGGCGATTCCCACCAAACTTCGATACGTCCAGAAGTTCACCGGGTGCTTGGCCTCCCTGAACCGCTTCATCAGCCGGCTCGGAGAGAAAGCTCTCCCCCTCTACCGCCTCATGAAGAAGACCACTCACTTCGAGTGGAACGACCAAGCTGACCAAGCTTTTCACGAGATGAAGAAGATGCTGGCCACGCCGCCTGTCCTAGCGGCGCCGACTGAGAAAGAGCCCATGCTCCTCTACATTGCTGCAACCAGCCGGGTGGTCAGCACCGTCATCGTAGTCTAGCACCCAGAAGAGGGTCGAGCCTAGCCGGTCCAGAGGCCGGTGTACTATTTGAGTGAGGTGTTGTCTACCTCGAAGCAGAACTACCCGCACTACCAGAAGATGTGCTATGGCATGTACTTCGCCGCCAAGAAGTTGAAGCCCTACTTCCAAGAGCACCCCATCACAGTCATATGCACAGCCCCGCTTGCCGAGATCATAGGCAGCCGGGATGCATCCGGCCGGGTGGTGAAATGGGCCATCGAGCTGGCCCCCTACATGATCTTCTACCAGCCTCGCACTGCCATCAAGTCCCAAGCATTGGTCGACTTCCTCGTCGACTGGGCCGAGACCCAGTACCTGCCACCAGCTCCCGACTCCACTCATTGGCGCATGCACTTCGACGGGTCCAAGATGCGCACCGGCTTGGGAGCCGGCGTCATCCTCACCTCTCCCAAAGGCGACAAGCTCAGATACACGCTGCAAATTCACTTTGCTGCCTCCAACAACGTGGCCGAGTACGAGGCGCTCGTTCACGGGCTCCGGCTTGCCAAAGAGCTCGGCATACGCCGGATCCTATGTTACGGCGACTCGGACTTGGTAATCCAGCAATCATCCGGCGACTGGGATGCCAAGGACGCAAATATGGCAAGCTACCGCTTCCTCGTTCAGCAGATCAGCGGGTACTTTGAAGGATGCGAGTTCCTCCACGTACCGCGAGCCGACAACGAGCCAGCTGATACCCTGGCTCGAATAGGCTCCACTCGGCAGACAATACCAACCGGTGTCTCTCTGCAACGCCTCCTCAAGCCGTCTATCAAGCCATCTCCAGAGACCGATTCCATCTTCGTGCCGCCTGACCCTGATGCAGCTAGGTCCGGCTCGAAGAACCAAGCAGGTGACCCGGGGACTTTGATAGTCGGCCCGGGGACGTCAGTAGGCGGCTCGGGGACTTCCGTAGTTACGCCCGGCCCGGGGACTGCCACACCCGGCTCGGGGACTGCGGTAGTCGGCCCGGGGACTGCACCAACACAACAGGCGGCGGCCGACTCCAGCATTTCACCACCCAGCCCGCCCGCCCTGGTCGCAGTAGCTGTGTTGGCAATACAAGAAGTCGCAGCCCCATCATGGGCCCAGTCCATCCTCAACTTCCTAATAAACCAAGATCTGCCGGCTGACGAAACAGAGGCAAGACAAGTCCAACGCCGAGCCAGAGCATACACAATCGTCAACAGAGAGCTCGTCAGGCGCAGTGTCACTGGAGTCTTCCAGCGATGCGTCGAGCAAGAGAAGGGCATTGCAATCCTCAGAGACATCCACCAAGGAGAATGCGGCCACCATGCGGCCTCAAGATCACTCGTCACCAAAGCTTTCCGCCATGGGTTCTTTTGGCCGACTGCTTTGGATGATGCCAAGGAGTTAGTTAAACATTGCAAAGGGTGCCAAGTCTTCAGCTCCAAGCAACACATGCCGGCTTCGGCACTCAAGACCATTCCCCTCACTTGGCCCTTCGCCGTTTGGGGACTGGACATGCTGGGCCCATTCAAGACGGCGCACGGCGGCATGACACATCTGCTTGTCGCCGTGGACAAATTCACCAAATGGATTGAGGCAAAGCCGATCAAGAAGCTGAATGGGCCGACTGCCATGACATTCATCGCAGATATAACAACTCGGTATGGCGTGCCGCACAGCATCATCACTGACAACGGCACGAATTTTGCCAAGGGAGCATTGGCACGTTTCTGCGCGACGCAGGGCATCCGGTTGAACTTAGCGTCCGTTGCCCACCCGCAGTCAAATGGCCAAGTCGAGCGAGCCAACGGCCTCATCCTTTCCGGCATCAAGCCCCGACTGGTCGTACCACTAGAACGTTCGGCCGGCTATTGGCTCGATGAGCTGTCGGCCGTCCTCTGGAGTCTGCACACTACCCCAAACAAGTCAACCGGCTTCACTCCTTTCTTCCTCATATATGGTGCCGAGGCGGTCATCCCAACTGACATCGAGTTCGACTCGCCTCGGGTAACCATGTACATAGAGGCGGAGGCCAAGGAAGCACGAGAAGACAGCGTCGACCTGCTGGAAGAAGGCCGGCTGTTAGCCCTCAGCCGGTCCGCCATCTACCAGCAAGGCTTGCGCCGCTACCACAGCCGGAAGGTTAGACCAAGATCTTTCCAAGAGGGTGACCTCATGCTCCGGTTGATCCAGCGAATAGCCGGCCAGCACAAGCTCTTGGCCCCTTGGGAAGGCCCCTTTGTCATCAGCAGAGCGCTGGGAAATGACTCCTACTACCTGATCGAGGCACAGAAGCTGAAGGTATGAAAGAGAGACGACTCCGGCAAGGAGTCGGAACGACCATGGAACGCCAACCTCCTCCAAAGATTTTACAGTTGAAATGCAGTATATATCACGCTAACTTTTGTACTAAGTACGAGACAATAGGCCCCCCGAGGAGAGCTTGGGGACTGCCATCTTTTATCTATGAATGAAGAGTATCATGCTTATGATCATGTCATTACATTCACTTTTTTCGTCCGGCACCGGATTCGACTAGTCGGCCCGGGGACTGGCCGCCTTGAGTTATATTAGAAGTCCTACCCACGGTCAGACAAGTAGTGTGCCGGCACCCAAGCCTTCTCTTGCCAAAAGTCGCAGTTCGAAGAACCGGCTATCCGGCTGGCAAGAGTTAAAGGCAGGAAAGGACGCCCACACGAAAAATGGCTAGGGACTAACGGACTAATATAACAAAAGCCGGTTTTTCTCCCACCACCGACCGACTACCAGAGTAGCCGGCCGGCCGGCTTCCATTCACCTCGCTTCAATCTAAGAAAGCTCGAGTACTTGCCTTCCCCCCAAAAAAATATATAGCCAAGTTCTTCCCTAGCCACAGGCCACAGAGCAGCTGCCGGTTGGGAAGGCAGCAGCCAGGGGAAGGCGGCAAAGGAAATAGCCTAAGGATAAAAAGCATACGCGAATGGAAGCCAAACACACACACGATCATATTTACACAAAAGACCTTCGAAAGGCCAGCATTCAACATAGTTTGAATACACCCTAGTGGGTGGAACTGCGCAAGTTTAATAAAAATTGTTCAAAGAGTAACAAGCAGGAAAAGCAAGGACGACAGATTAAGCCAAGGGAACGACTGGCGAGTCGGGCAGGTTGGTAGAGACGGCAGTGCTGGCTGGAGGAGTGGCCGGCTGGCGAACCTCGGCATGATCACCACCTCCCGCAGAGGGCACGCTAGCACGCGCCTCGTTGCTGGAGGCACGGTCAAGCTGAGGCTGGCTGGCCGCTTCACCGGCCGGCTCGACGTCTTCGCCTTCCTCTCCTTCGTCGTCTTCACCTTCATCGCTGGAAGCGATCTCCTCCGCCGAGTCCTCACCCTCTGCCGGGTCCAGCCCGAACCATTCCTCCGGCTGGGCAATGCCGTCGTCATTTATCTCAGGAGCAAAGGCGCTGATGTCAATGCACTCGGCGATTGTCGAGGCACGCTGAGCGATAGCCGGCCACACCTCCTCCATCTCCTCGTCGGCTTCCAGCCACCAGGTGCACAGCTGGTCCAGGTTCAGCCCGGGATACCAGGCTCGGACAAACTCCAGCGCCCGCCCAGCTCCAAGCCAGGCTGCCAATGCCTTCCAGGCCTCGAAGCGGCCAACTGCAACCTCCAGCCAGTCGGTAGTCTGACTCGGGGTGCGGGGAATCGCTTCGCCTGGCCAGAGGGCGGCCAACACCTGCGCCCCGGCGCGCTAGAGGCGGCGGAGCATGCGGTGAGCTAGCTGCAGCCGGGCTTGAACCGCCAAGAGTTGCTCCTCATGTGTCCGGCTCGCGTCCGGCGCGATTTCAGCCCCCGCCTGCTGGCGCGCCTCGCGGTGGGCCTCGATGGTCTGGGCGGCAATGACGGAGTAGCCGGGGAAGTAGTCTGCACAAAGAACAAAAAGCAGCACAAGTCAGAACACAAATCAGGGGGCAAGGGGTAAGCAAGGAGTGAGGAAGGCGGCTTACCATCGATCAGATCCTCAACCCAGCCATAGCCCTCGCTCAGCGCTTGTTTTGCCTCAGCCCAGCCTGCCGCTTCGGTCTCGAACTCAGCTTTGAGGGCGTCCTCGCTGTCTTGCGCCTTCTTCAGGGCCGCCTTGTGGCTCTCCTCCTGGTGAGCCAACTTCTTGGCCAGGCGGTCACGCTCCAGGACTAAGGCGTTGCACTCGGCTTCCTTGGCGCGAAGGGCAGTCTAGGCCCCGCTGAACTGCTCCCTCAAGTCGGCATTGGCTCCTGCAAGCATGAAGATAAAGGAAAAATCAATAAGGAAGAAGTCGTTAGGGAAGATCCGACCCAACTGCTCAGCAGTCGGCCCGAATCTCGGGGACTACACCCAGTGGGTGCACTGACGCGCCCCCACAGGAGATGAACGAGACAAAGCACGCACTCCGGCTGTTGGTCAGGTCCTCGGTTTTCCAGCCCAGCTCCTGAGCCAGGGAGTTGAAGGCAGCAGCGCGGAGGTTATGGTATTCCTGGAAGATCAAACAGTATGCAAGAATAAGATAGCTGTCAGGACCTAGTAAGTTCCAAGCGGCCTGCTCAGCAGCCGACTCGGAACTCGGGGACTACACCTAGTGGGTGCGCTAACGCGCCCCCATGGAAGAAATCAAAAAAGCAAAACAACCAAGGCCAGAAGGCTCACCCTGATGACGGCCCGCGTCGTGAGGAACTCTTGGGTATATCGCTGCAGCGAAGCGGCCTGGGCTTGAAGCCGGTTTCGGACCTCCTGGGCTGCCATGTTCAGCTCGGCCGTCCCCCCGCTGGGCGTCCACTCAGACGTGCTGGCGCTGGCCGCCTCCAGGGCCTTCGTCGTCCGGCTGGCGCCCGCAGCTCTGCGCGGCTCCGGCGTGGAGGTAGCTCCCCCTGCGCGCCAGCGAAATGCTGGCTGCACCTCGAGGCCAGCCCCTGCCTCTGGCTCGCCCCCAGCCGGCTGCTCTGGCGCCGTGGCTGGTTGGCCGCTTTGGCCCGCTCCAGTCGGCGCCGTCTGTGGCGCCTCCTCCACGAAGACCACGTGATCCTCCCTCCTCTCCATCACCGGCGGGTCTCGGTTGACCTCCTCCAACGGGGGCACGGGGATGTCGGGGGCCACGGCGCAGAGGGGAACGACGAGCTGCGGAGGCTGGTTGCGCGAGGCCTCTGCCTCCTTCTCCGCGGCCGCCGCCTCCGCCCGGGCCTTGGCCGCCGCGTCGGCCTGCTCCTTCGCCGCCTCCTTCGCCGCTCCTCCCGCGCCTCCCGTGCGTTCCGCTCCATGGCCTCCATGAGGTCGGCGCGGGGATCCACGCGGCGGGAGCCTGAGGACCCTCCAGTCGGCCCGACTACGGAGCCGCCAGGACCTCGCTCGAGGGAAAGTGGTGCCCTATCCGGCGAGCAAAGAAAGGTTTAGAAGAGCCTCAATCGAAGAGGACAACAAAAAATACAAGACGTTTGACGCTTACGCCGAGATCGCCTACGGCTGTTTCACCGCCTTGCGGAAGCGGGCCGCCTCATCCCGCTTGGTCGCCGCCGTGGAACCCTTGGATTTCTTCGGCCGGCTGCCGAAGTAGGTCGACGCGGCCCGACGTTTCTGCGCGCCGCCACGGGCAGCCGACGCGGCAGACGGGCCCGCGCCTTGATGATCAAGCGCCGGCTGGCGGTGCGGAACGACTTTGACCTCGTCATCGTCCGCCCAGTCCTCGAGGCCGGCCCCGAGCCCCGCGCTGCCTGCCTCGTCGCCTTCCCCCATGACGGCATCTTCGATGGCCGCCGCTCCCAGGTCCGAATCATCAACGTCGTCCACCGTGCGGTCGGGGAGGAACTGGCGCTCTACCCCTGCGGCCCCGGCCGTCGGCGGAAGAAGAGGGTTCTGCTGAGGACAAACCAATTGATCAGTAGTCGGCCATCATGAGGCCGGCTACAAAAAGGAAGAAAAGAAGAAAAACTTACAGCAGGCGGAGGGTTGGCACGAGAATACGGCCCCTTGCCATATCGCCAATCCTCGGCGAGCTTGCAGTTGGAGATGTAGTTCACCAAGTAAGACACCTCGACATGAGGCATCTCCCTGGTGCTCAGCCGACACGGGTCGAAGCGGCCGCTCATTTGACAAATCATGTGAGGCCGGCCTTGGAGCGGAAGCACTCGGCGCTCCATGAAGGCGGCCACCAGGTCGGCTCCGGTCAGGCCCTCCGACCTCACATGTTCCCAGCCTGAGACAACGACCTGGCCCGGTAGCTCCACGTGGGTTGCCTCCTAGCCGGCGGGCCGGCTACGTAAGCCGGCAGGTTGACGAAGTCGCCTTGTTGGGCGATGTTCTTCACGTAAAAATAGGACTTCTGCCAGAGCTTCACCGACTGGATCAGCGGGATGGGGGGGAACGGATTGTTCTCTCCCATCCGCCTCATGGCAATGAAGGCTCCGCAGGGGGCGGGCACGCCCGCGACAACGGTGCCGAGCTTGCACTGGAAGAATTCTCCCCGGAGCTCGAGAGTGGGGAGAACCCTAAGAAAGCCCTCGCACAGGGTGACGAAAGCCGATAGCAGCATCACCGTGTTGGGTGTGAGGTGATGCGGCTGGAGGTGGTAAACCTCAAGAAAAGCGCAAAGGAATCCGCTCGCCGGGAGGCCGAAGCCACGCAGGCAGTACGAGCGGAAGATTACCCGCTCGCCCTCCTCCGGTGCCGGTGAAATCTCCCTCGCCGGCGCACGACAAACCCGCACATAGTTCTCGCCCGGTAGACGCGACGTCCGGTGGAGGAACTCAACGTGGTCCTCGTGGACGTTGGAGCCGTCCCACAAGCTCGACAACGCCATGGGAGCAATGCGGCGAGGAACAAGGCGATGCGACGGCGGAGATGCGCACAACCCCGCTACGGCGGGACCGAAGGAGCCGAGAGGTCCGACGGCGGAGCGGCGCGGCAATGGGTCACTGCGGCGGCGGAAGGAAGGAGAAGGAAGGTGAGAAAGGGTGGAGTAAGGGAGAGCGTGCGAGCCTCTGCCGCTCCCTCTCCCCCCCTACTTATAGACCCGTGCGGCGGAGCCGAGGAGGCGTGGTGTGGGGGAACGTGGGCTCAACTGCGCCCACTCCCCCACGTCCCGTGATTATTGCACCCTGATGACATAATGAAACCGCCGCGGGAAGGCGAGCGGACCGTTGTGGGCCGCAGAAGATCCGCGCTTGGGCCGAGGCCTAGAGTGGCAGGCCCGGGCCTGCGGCGGCGTCCCATCGCACGCGTGCGTTGGCAGGCTTTCCTTGCCACGTGGCCCGCGGGGTGGCACGCGGTCAGCTTGCAGGCCGACCCACGTTCCCGCCTACAAGATACGGAGCTTTCCGAAGACGGCGCGCATAAGCAAAACCGGCTCCTCAGGATAGGAAGCTGACCAAGCTTCTCGTCCCTTTGTCAGCCTCAAAGCTCGATCAGCTTCGGGGACTACTGTCGGAGTAAACGACCACGGATAGCCTAGCCGGCTCCCCCTGGCCCTTCTGGAAAAATTACGAGCCGATCCGGCCCTCAACAATCCAAGACGTGGGGCCGCCTTCCCCTTGCCGGCTGTCTCCCATGCCGACTATCGAAAGGCGGCCCGCTTTAGCCCTCATGAAGAAAGCCGCGGGAGGGCCGGCTCCAAGAAGCCGACCGCGAGAAGCCGACTCCCACAAAGCGGTCAAGATCGTACCCTTGAAGTCTGCATCCACATAACGGCGATGTGGCGGGGCGTGGCTACAGTAAAGCCTGCCACCCCCGAATCCCGGAGCATGCCTGGCACAGTGCGCCGTACGGGGTGGCCATGACCCGTCCGGTGCGGCACTGTTGCCATGTTGACCCTGACGCCACCCACGATGGGCTGTCAGCGCGGCCCACGGGCGATGGGCCCCTTCAGGCAGAGAGACACCCGAAGGCGGCCAGGCCTCCCCCAGTCGGACCAAGACAGGGCCGGCTCCCCACAGCCGGCTTGCTTCCTCCCTCGAAGGAGACGCCCCATTAAAGAGACAAGACGAGGTGAGGCTACAGCGATCGCCCGCCGGGCGGCGGCACTATAGCCACGCTTACCCCGACGAAGCCCTCGTCACCAGGTTTGAGGCAACAGTAGCTAGCCACCGACAAGGCCCTTGACAGTGGGGCCTGCCTGTCGGCCAAGGAGCCAGCAGCCGGCGGGACCCACCAGCCGGCGGGCCCCAGCAGCCGGCGCAGAAGCCGGCGAGCGTAGACACTGACGGCTAGGGCCCACGCCCAGCCGGATTACCATTGTACCCCCGGGGGGTGGGCCTATATAAACCCCGCGGGGCACCCATGCAAAGGGTTGATCTGAGCTAGTTTTAGACACCACATAGAGAGGAGAGGAGAGCTAGCTGTGCCCTTCTTCTTCTTCTCGCCAAACAGCTCAAGGAGCATCTTGTAGCCACTCATTCATCTAGTGATCATGCGGAGACCCCGCAGAGCAGCAGTAGGGGTGTTATCTCCACGGAGAGCCCTGAAGCTGGGTAAGATTCGCCGGCGTGCATGTCTTCGCCTCATCCCGCTTCCAGGCACCGGCGACGTCTTACTGGCTGCCACAATGATAAGCCACCCGTTGGCATATGTCGCACCTACCACCCGACACACCGGCTCGATCGATCGCGGTACTGTTCATACAGCAACAACGACTTCTACTACCATGGGGTCCTGTTCATCCAACCCCCACCGGGAACTGTTCATCCAAACCCCCTCAATAATGCTCATTGTTCATCTAGAGGCAGCATCGGTCGGCTTCAGTTAGTAGCAGTAGCGAAGGAATCACACTCGGGTTGAGTTAACAACAAGGGATCGATCGATAGCTCGGGTTCAGTAACGCGTACCCTATAGTGCAATTGCTCGGGTTCAGTTAGAGCCCAACGCCTCGCTCGGGTTCAGATAGAGCCCAGCGCCTCTCACACACGTGCGTATGTACGAGAGAAACGCGCATCACTCGGCCCCCGACCACCCACGTAACCGGGAACTCCCCGATATTTTCCTCGCCCTCAATTCTAGCATAGTTTTTTTTCGTCATGGACAGCCCAAAGAATGTCATGCAGCTGCGTCTTCGGCCCGCCTAGGACAAAAAGCCTATTTTATGTCATAGAAGTAGGACCCCACCACATCTATGATCATACTGGGTTTTGTCACAATTATTGTCATAGAAGTGTCATAAGTATGACAGAAAAAATTCATTCGGCCCAAAATGTCACGGATGTGTCTTTTTTGTAGTGTATCTATAATTTTTTATTGTCCCATGCTATTATATTATCTATTTTGGAAGTTTAATGGGCTTTAATATGCACTTTTATATTATTTTTGGGACTAACCTATTAACCGGAGGCCCAGTGCCAGTTGCTATTTTTTCCGCCTATTTCAGTGTTTCACAGAAAAGGAATATCAAACGGAATCCAAATGGAATGAAACCTTCACGAGGATCTTTTTTGGAACAAATGCAATCCAGGAGACATGAAGTGGAGGTCAAGGAAGCAACGAGGTGGGCACCAGGTAGGGCGGCGCACCCCCACCCTCGTGGGCCCCTCCTAGCTCCACCGACCTACTTCCTTCACCTATATAAACTCTTATACCCTGAAAACATCCAAGGGAGCCATGAAACCACTTTTCCAGCGCCGCAACCTTCTGTACCCATGAGATCCCATCTGGGGACCTTTTCCAACGATCTGCCGGTGGGGGATTCGATCACGGAGGGCTTCTACATCAACACCATAGCCTCTCCGATGATGTGTGAGTAGTTTACCACAGACCTTTGGTTCCATAGTTATTAGCTAGATGGCTTCTTCTATCTCTTTGGATCTCAATACAAAGTTCTCCTCGATGTTCTTGGAGATCTATTCGATGTAATTCTTTTTGCGGTGTGTTTGCCGAGATCCGATGAATTGTGGGTTTATTATTAAGATTATCTATGAACAATATTTGATTCTTCTCTGAATTCTTATATGCATGATTTGATATCTTTGCAAGTCTCTTCGAATTATAAGTTTGGTTTGGCCTACTAGATTAATCTTTCTTGCAATGGGAGAAGTGCTTAGCTTTAGATTGAATCTTGCGGTGTCCTTTTCCAGTGACAGTAGGGGCAGCAAGGGACGTATTGTGTTGTTGCCATCGAGGATAAAAAGTTGGGGTTTATATCACATTGCTTGAGTTTATCCCTCTACATCATGTCATCTTGCCTAATGCATTACACTGTTCTTATGAACTTAATACTCTAGATGCATGCTGGATAGCGGTCGATGTGTGGACTAATTGTAGTAGATGCAGATTCATTTCGGTCTACTTGACACGGACGTGATGCCTATGTTCATGATCATGCCTACATATCATCATAACTACGCGCTTTTCTATCAACTGCTCGGCAGTAATTTGTTCACCCATCGTAATATATGCTATATTGAGAGAAGCCACTAGTAAAACCTATGCCCCCAGGTCTACTTTACATCATATAACTTTCCGATCTACAATTCTAGTTTACTATTTATTTTGCAATCTTTATTCTCCAATCTATACAACAAAAATACCAAAAAAATTATCTTATTATCTCTATCAGATCTCACTTTTGCAAGTGGCCGTGAAGGGATTGACAACCCCTTTATCGCGTTGGTTGCAAGGTTCTTATTTGTTTGTGCAGGTACTAGGCGACTTGCGTGTAGTCTCCTAATGGATTGATACCTTGGTTCTCAAAAACTGAGGGAAATACTTACACTACTTTGCCGCATCACCCTTTCCACTTCAAGGGAAAACCAACACATGCTCAAGAGGTAGAAAGAAGGATTTCTGGCACCGTTGCTGGGGAGATCTACGCTGAAGCCAAGACATACCAAGTACCCATCACAAACTCTTATCCCTCGCATTACATTATTTGCCACTTGCCTCTCGTTTTCCTCTCCCCCACTTCACCCTTGCCGTTTTATTCGCCCTTCTTTTGTTCGCCTCTTTCCCGTTTGTCGTTCTTTCACCATGGCCGAAATGAAAAGGGGTAAGGGTTCTCTCCCAAGTTTTAGTACTTTGGATAGTCTCTCTGTCCTGTCTAAGCTCATAAACAATGATGCTATGGAAAGACCTACTGGGGTTATCAATGAGAGTTTGAATTATTTCAATGAAGATGATCCCATGATTTTCGTTATTTACTTGATGAGTCTTTGAAAGATGCTTGGGATAGACTATTAAGGATCCGAGCCAGTTATGTACCCCAATATCAAATTGAGATATACCTAAAAAGCTTTTATGTTGGCTTACCCTCTTTGTTCAAGCAAGTTTTAGATTCTATTTTTGAAGAAGGTTTTCTTGAGGGGGATGCCATAGATACCTATGAAAAGATGTAAACTATATTTGGGCACCCCATGAATGAGAAGGTTGAATCCACCTCTCTTTTGTGCTTTTATCAAAATGAAATTATCAAAGAGTTGAAGGCTAGCTTAGATGCAAATTTTCATAGCGTGCTTAATCTTTCTTCCAATACCAAAATAGAAAGATAAATGCTATAGATAAGAAATTTTCTATTTTCTTTCCCAATACCAAAGATGGCAATACCTACATCTATCGTTGATTTTATGCCTAGCTAGGGGCGTTAAACAATAGTGCTTGTTGGGAGGCAACCCAATTTTATTTTTGTTCCTTTCTTTTTGTTCCTGTTTAGTAATAAATAAATCATCTATCCTCTGTTATGCTTATGTTTTTTATGTTTTAAATAGTGTTTGTGCCAAGTAAAGCCTT
Source organism: Triticum aestivum (assembly GCF_018294505.1). NCBI lineage: Eukaryota > Viridiplantae > Streptophyta > Magnoliopsida > Poales > Poaceae > Triticum > Triticum aestivum. The sequence goes on from NC_057803.1 coordinate 361,509,158, forward strand.
TAGGATATTATTGGGTGATTTTTATTTGATCTTGCTGAAAAAATAGAAAGTAGGCGCTCACGAGAATAATTTTCATTTTTTTCCAGAGAGTGATAAAATATTGATTCCAACTGCAGTAGATTCGGAACCTACATATTGCTACATAAGTATTCGGAACCTACAGATTGCTACAGACTATTCTGTTTTTGACAGATTCTGTTTTTCATGTGTTGTTTTGCTTATTTTGATTAATCTATGGCTAGTATCGGGGGCTGTCAACCATAGAGAAGTTGGAATACAGTAGGTTTAATACCACTATAAATAAAGAATGAGTTTATTACATTACCTTAAAGTGGTGGTTTGTTTTCTTATACTAACGGAGCTCATGAGATTTTCTGTTGAGTTTTGTGTTGTGAAGTTTTCATGTTTTTGGGTAAAGATTTGATCGATTTTGGAATAAGGAGTGGCAAGAGCCTAAGCTTAGGGATGCCCAAGGCACACCAAGGTAAAATTCAAGGACAACCAAAAGCCTAAGCTTGGGGATACCCTAGAAGGCATCCCCTCTTTTGTCTTCATCTATCGGTAACTTTACTTGAGGCTATATTTTTATTCACCACATGATATGTGGTTTGCTTGGAGCATCTTGAATGATTTGAGTCTTTGATTTTTAGTTTACCAAAATCATCATTGCTGTACACACCCTTTGGAGAGACACACATGAATCGGAATTTATTAGAATACTCTATGTGCTTCACTTATATCTTTCGAGCTAGATAATTTTGCTCTAGTGCTTCACTTATATCTTTTTAGAGCACAGTGGTGGTTTTATTTTATAGAAATTATTGATCTCTCATGCTTCACTTATATTATTTTGAGAGTCCTTTAGAACAACAAGGTAATTTACTTTGGTTATGAAATTAGTCCTAATATGATAGGCATCCAAGATGGGTATAATAAAAACTTCCATATAGAGTGCATTGAATACTATGAGAAGTTGGATACTTCATCACTGTTTTGAGATATGAAGATGGTAATATTAGAGTCATGCTAGTTGAGTATTTGTGAATTTGAGAGATACTTGTGTTAAAGTTTGTGATTCCCGTAGCATGCACGTATGGTGTGAAGGAAATATGCCCTAGAGGCAATAATAAAGTTATTATTTATTTCCTTATTTCATGACAAATGTTTATTATTCATGCTGGAATTGTATTAACGGGAAACATAATACATGTGTGAATACATAGACAAACATAATGTCACTAGTGTGCCTCTACTTGACTAGCTCATTGATCAAAGATGGTTAAGTTTCCAAACCATAGACATGAGTTGTTATTTGATCAATGGGATCACATCATTAGGAGAATGATGTGATTGACTTGAGTCATTCCGTTAGCTTAGCACATGATCGTTTTGGTTTATTGCTATTGCTTTCTTCATGACTTATACATGTTCTTATGACTATGAGATTATGCAACTCCCGAATACCAGAGGAACACTTTGTGTGCTACCAAACGTCACAACGTAACTGGGTGATTATAAAGGTGCTCTACAGGTGTCTCCGATGGTACTTGTTGAGTTGGCATAGATCAAGATTAGGATTTGTCACTCCGATTGTCGGAGAGGTATCTCTGAGCCCTCTCGGTAATGCACATCACTATAAGCCTTGCAAGCAATGCAACTAATGAGTTAGTTGCGAGATAGTGCATAACGAAATAAGTAAAGAGACTTGCCGGTGACGAGATTGAACTAGGTATTGGGATACCGACGATCGAATCTCGGGCAAGTAACATACCGATGACAAAGAGAACAACGTATAGTGTTATGTAGTTTGACCAATGAAGATCTTTGTAGAATATGTAGGAACCAATATGAGCATCTAGGTTCCGCTATTGGTTATTGACCGGAGACATGTCTCGGTCATGTCTACATAGTTCTCGAACCCGTAGGGTCCGCACGCTTAAAGTTCTATGACGATCAATTTTATGAGTTTATATGTTTTGATGTACCGAAGGTAGTTTGGAGTCCCAGATATGAGCAAGGACATGACGAGGAGTCTCAAAATGGTCGAGACATGAAGATTGATATACTAGAAGCCTACATTTGGATATCGGAAGAGTTTCGGGTAAAATCGGGGTTTTACCAGAGTACCTGAGGGGTTACCGGAACCCCCCGGGGGCTAATGAGCCTTGTTGGGCCATAAGGGAAAGAGAGAGGGGCCGGCCTAGGGCAGGCAGCGCGCCTCCTCCCCTCTGTCCGAATTGGACTAGGAGAGGGGGGAGGCGCCCCCCTTTCCTTCTCTTTCTTTCCCTTCCTTTGCCCCTCCTAGTAGGAGTAGGAAGGAGGGGAATCCTACTCCTACTAGGAAGAGGATTCCTCCTCCTGGTGCACCAACAAGGGTCGGCCGGCCTCCCCCTTGCTCCTTTATATACAGGGGCAGGGGGCACCTCTAGACACACAAGTTGATCACAAAGATCTCTCCCAGCCGTGTGCGGTGCCCCCCTCCACCATAATCCACCTCAGTCATACTGTAGCAGTGCTTAGGCGAAGCCCTGTCACGGTAGCTTCATCAACATCGTCATCACACCGTCGTGCTGACGAAACTCTTCCCCGAGCTTTACTGGATCGTTGTGGGACGTCACCGAGCTGAACGTGTGTTGAACACAGAGGTGCGATACGTTCGGTACTAAGGATCGGTCGATCGTGAAGACGTACGACTACATCAACCAATTTGTCATAACACTTCCGCTTAATTGTCTACGAGCGTACATGGACAACACTCTCCCCTCTCATTGCTATGCATCACCATGATCCTGCGTGTGTGTAGGAATTTCTTTGAAATTACTACATTCCACAACAGTGGTATCAGAGCTAGGTTTTATGCGTAGATGTTATATGCACGAGTAGAACACAAGTGAGTTGTGGATGATACAATTCATATTGCTTACCAGAATGTCATACTTTGGTTCGGCGGTATTGTTGGATGAAGCGGCCCGGACCGACATTATGCGTACGCTTAGGCAAGACCGGTTCTACCGACATGCTTTGCACATAGGTGGCTGGCGGGTTTCAGTTTCTCCAACTTTAGTTGAACCGAGTGTGGCTACGCCCGGTCCTTGTGAAGGTTAAAACAGCACTAACTTGACGAACTATCGTTGAGGTTTTGATGCGTAGGTAAGAACGGTTCTTGCTCAGCCCATAGCAGCCACATAAAATTTGCAACAACAAAGTAGAGGAAGTCTAACTTGTTTTCACAGGGCATGTTGTGATGTGATATGGTCAATACGTGATGCTATATTTTGTTATATGAGATGATCATGTTTTGTAACCGAGTTATCGGCAATTGGTGGGAGCCATATGGTTGTCGCTTTATTGTATGCAATGCAATCGCCCTGTAATTGCTTTACTTTATCACTAAGCGGTAGCGATAGTCGTAGAAGCAATAGTTAGCGAGACAACAATGATGCTACGATGGAGATCAAGGAGTCGCGCCGGTGACGATGGTGATCATGACGGTGCTTCGGAGATGGAGATCCCAAGCACAAGATGATGATGGCCATATCATATCACATATATTGATTGCATGTGATGTTTATCCTTTATGCATCTTATTCTGCTTTATTTGACGGTAGCATTATAAGATGATCTCTCACTAAATTTGAAGGTAAAAGTGTTATCCCTGAGTATGCACCGTTGCCAAAGTTCGTAGTGCCGAGACACCACGTGATGATCGGGTGTGATAAGCTCTAGTTCATCTACAATGGGTGCAAGCCAGTTTTGCACATGCAGAATACTCGGGTTAAACTTGATGAGCCTAGCATATGCAGATATGGCGTCGGAACACTGAGACCGAAAGGTCGAGCGTGAATCATATAGTAGATATGATCAACATAGTGATGTTCACCATTGAAAACTACTACATCTTACATGATGATCGGACATGGTTTAGTTGATTTGGATCACGTGATCACTTAGATGATTAGAGGGATGTCTATCTAAGTGGGAGTTCTTAAGTAATATGATTAATTGAACTTAAATTTATCATGAACTTAGTACCTGATAGTATTTTGCTTGTCTATGTTGATTGTAGATAGATGGCTTGTGTTGTTGTTCCGTTGAATCTTAAGGCGTTCCTTGAGAAAGCAAAGTTGAAAGATGATGGTAGCAATTACACGGACTGGGTCCGTAACTTGAGGATTATCCTCATTGCTGCACAGAAGAATTACATCCTGGAAGCACCGCTGCGTGCCAAGCCTACTGCTGATGCTGCTGATGACGTTAAGAACGTCTGGCAGAGTAAAGCTGATGACTACTCGATAGTTCAATGTGCCATGATTTACGGCTTAGAACTGGGAATTCAACAACGTTTTGAACATCATGGAGCATATGAGATGTTCCAAGAGTTGAAGTTAATATTTCAAGCAAATGCCCGGATTAAGAGATATGAAGTCTCCAATAAGTTCTATAGCTACAAGATGGAGGAGAATAGTTCTGTCAGTGAACATATACTCAAAATGTCAGGGTATCATAATCACTTGACTCAACTGGGAGTTAATCTTCCTGTTGATAGTGTCATTGATAGAGTTCTTCAATCACTGCCACCAAGCTACAAAAGCTTCATGATGAACTATAATATGCAAGGAATGAACAAGACAATTCCCAAGCTCTTCACAATGCTAAAGGCAGCGGAGGTAGAAATCAAGAAGGAGCATCAAGTGTTGATGGTCAACAAGACCACCAGTTTGAAGAAAAAGGTCAAAGGGAAGAAGAAGGGGAACTTCAAGAAGAACAGCAAACAAGTTGCTGCTTAGGAGAAGAAACCCAAGTCTGGACCTAAGCCTGAGACTGAGTGCTTCTACTGCAAACAGACTGGTCACTGGAAGCGGAACTGCCCCAAGTATTTGGCGGATAAGAAGGATGGCATGGTGAGCAAAGGTATATGTGATATACATGTTATTGATGTGTACCTTACCAGAGCTCGTAGTAGCACCTGGGTATTTGATACTGGTTCTGTTGCTAATATTTGCAACTCGAAACAGGGACTACAGATTAAGCGAAGATTGGCTAAGGACGAGGTGACAATGCGCGTGGGAAATGGTTCCAAAGTCGATGTGATCTCCATCGGCATGCTACCTCAACATCTACCTTCGGGATTAGTTTTAGACCTAAATAATTTTTATTTGGGGCCACGTTAAGCATGAACATTATATCTGGATCTTGTTTGATGCGAGCCAGTTATTCATTTAAATCTGAGAATAATGGTTGTTCTATTTATATGAGTAATATCTTTTATGGTCATGCACCCTTAAAGAGTGGTCTATTTTTGTTGAATCTTGATAGTAGTGATACACATATTCATAATGTTGAAGCCAAAATATGCAGAGTTGATAATGATAGTGTAACTTATTTGTGGCACTGCTGTTTGGGTCATATTGGTATGAAGCACATGAAGAAACTCCATACTGATGGACTTTTGGAATCACTTGATTATGAATCACTTGGTACTTGCAAACCATGCCTTATGGGCAAGATGACTGAAACGCCGTTCTCCGGAACTATGGAGCGAGCAAAAGATTTATTGGAAATCATACATACTGATGTATGTGGTCCGACGAATATTGAGGCTCGTGGCGGGTATCGTTATCTTCTCACCTTCACAGATGATTTAAGTAGATATGGGTATATCTACTTAATGAAACATAAGTCTGAAACATTTGAAAAGTTCAAAGAATTTTAGAGTGAAGTGGAAAATCATTTTAACAAGAAAATAAAGTTTCTACGATCTGATCGTGGAGGAGAATATTTGAGTTATGAGTTTAGTCTACATTTGAAACAATGCGGAATAGTTTCGCAACTCACACCACCCGGAACACCACAGCGTAATGGTGTGTTTGAACGTCGTAATCATACTTTACTAGATATGGTGCGATCTATGATGTCTCTCACTGATTTACCGCTATCATTTTGGGGTTATGCTTTAGAGACGGCTGCATTAACGTTAAATAGGGCACCATCAAAATCCGTTGAGATGACGCCTTATGAACTATGGTTTGGCAAGAAACCAAAGTTGTCGTTTCTTAAAATTTGGGGCTGCGATGCTTATGTGAAAAAGCTTCAACCTGATAAGCTCGAACCCAAATCGGAGAAATGTGTCTTCATAGGATACCCAAAGGAAACTGTTGGGTACACCTTCTATCACAGATCCGAAGGCAAGACATTCGTTGCTAAGAATGGATCCTTTCTAGAGAAGGAGTTTCTCTCGAAAGGAGTGGGAGGAAAGTAGAACTTGATGCGGTAACTGTACCTGCTCCCTTATTGGAAAGTAGTTCATCACAGAAACCAGTTCCTGTGACATCTACACCAATTAGTGAGGAAGCTAATGATGATGATCATGAAACTTCAGATCAAGTTACTACCGAACCTCGTAGGTCAACCAGGCAAGATCCGCACCAGAGTGGTACGGTAATCCTGTTCTGGAAGTCATGTTACTTGACCATGACGAACCTAAGAACTATGAGGAAGCGATGATGAGCCCAGATTCCACAAAATGGCTTGAGGCCACGAAATCTGAGATGCGATCCATGTATGAGAACAAAGTGTGGACTTTGGTTGACTTGCCCGATGATTGGCAGGCCATAAAAAATAAATGGATCTTCAAGAAGAAGACATACGCTGATGGTAATGTTACTATCTACAAAGCTCGACTTCTTGCGAATGGTTTTCGACAAGTTCAAGGAGTTGACTCCGATGAGACCTTGTCACCAGTAGCGATCCTTAAGTCTGTCAGAATCATGTTAGCTATTGCCGCATTTTATGATTATGAAATTTGGCAAATGGATGTAAAAAACTGCATTCCTGAATGGATTTCTAGAAGAAGAGTTGTATATGATGCAACATGAAGGTTTTATCGATCCAAAAGGTGCTAACAAAGTGTGCAAGCTCCAGCGATCCATTTATGGACTGGTGCAAGCATCTCGGAGTTGGAACAAACGTTTTGATAGTGTGATCAAAGCATATGGTTTTATATAGACTTTTGGAGAAGCTTGTATTTGCAAGAAAGTGAGTGGGAGCTCTGTAGCATTTCTAATATTATATGTGGATGACATATTATTGATTGGAAATGATATAGAATTTCTGGATAGCATAAAATGATACTTGAACAAGAGATTTTCAATGAAAGACCTCGGTGAAGCTGCTTACATATTGGGCATCAAGATCTATAGAGATAGATCAAGACGCTTAATTGGACTTTCACAAAGAACATACCTTGATAAAGTTTTGAAGAAGTTCAAAATGGATCAAGCTAAGAAAGGATTCTTGCCTGTTTTACAAGGTGTGAAGTTGAGTAAGACTCAATGCCCGACCACTGCAGAAGATAGAGAGAAAATGAAAAGTGTTCCCTATGCTTCGGCCATAGACTCTATCACGTATGCAATGTTGTGTACCAGACCTGATGTGTGCCTTGCTATTAGCCTAGCAGGGAGGTACCAAAGTAATCCAGGAGTGGATCACTGGACAGCGGTCAAGAACATCCTGAAGTACCTGAAAAAGACCAAGGATATGTTTCTCATTTATGGAGGTGACAAAGAGCTCATCATGAATGGTTACGTTGATTCAAGCTTTGACACTCATCCGGACGATTCTAAATCGCAAACCGGATACGTGTTTATATTAAACGGTGGAGCTATCAGTTGGAGCAGTTCTAAAGAGATCGTCGTGGCGTGATCTACATGTGAAGTGGAGTACATTGCTACTTCGGAAGCAGCAAATGAAGGAGTCTGGATGAAGGAGTTCATATCCGATCTAGGTGTCATACCTAGTGCATCGGGTCCAATGAAAATCTTTTGTGACAATACTAGTGCAATTGCCTTGGCAAAAGAATCCAGATTTCACAAGAGAACCAAGAACATCAAGAGACGCTTCAACTCCATCTGGGATCAAGTCCAGGTGGGAGACATAGAGATTTTCAAGATACATACGGATCTGAATGTTGCAGATCCGTTGACTAAGCCTCTTCCACGAGCAAAACATGATCAGCACCAAGGCTCCATGTGTGTTAAAATCATTACTGTGTAATCTAGATTATTGACTCTAGTGCAAGTGGGAGACTGAAGGAAATATTCCCTAGAGGCAATAATAAAGTTATTATTTATTTCCTTATTTCATGATAAATGTTTATTATTCATGCTAGAATTGTATTAACCAGAAACATAATACATGTGTGAATACATAGACAAACATAATGTCACTAGTATGCCTCTACTAGACTAGCTCATTGATCAAAGATGGTTAAGTTGCCAAACCATAGACATGAGTTGTTATTTGACCAATGGGATCACATCATTAGGAGAATGATGTGATTGAATTGACCCATTCCGTTAGCTTAGCACTTGATCGTTTTTGTTTACTGCTATTGCTTTCTTCATGACTTATACATGTTCTTATGACTATGAGATTATGCAACTCTCGAATACAGGAGGAACACTTTGTGTGCTACCAAACATCACAACGTAACTGGGTGATTATAAAGGTGCTCTACAGGTGTCTCCGATGGTACTTGTTGAGTTGGCATAGATCAAGATTACGATTTGTCACTCCGATTGTCTGAGAGGTATCTCTGGGCCCTCTCGGTAATGCACATCACTATAAGCCTTGCAAGCAATGCAACTAATGAGTTAGTTGCAAGATAGTGCATTACGAAACAGGTAAAGAGACTTTCCAGTAACGAAATTGAACTAGGTATTGGGATACCGACGATCGAATCTCGGGCAAGTAACATACCGATGACAAAGAGAACAACGTATAGTGTTATGCGGTTTGACCGATAAAGATCTTTGTAGAACATGTAGGAACCAATATGAGCATCCAGGTTCCGCTATTAGTTATTGACCGGAGACATGTCTCGGTCATGTCTACAAAGTTCTCGAAGCCGTAGGGTCCGCACGCTTAAAGTTCTGTGACGATCGGTATTATGAGTTTATATGTTTTGATGTACCGAAGGTAGTTCGGAGTCCCGGATATGATCACAGACATGACGAGGAATCTCGAAATGGTCGAGACATGAAGATTGATATATTGGAAGCCTACATTTGGACATCGGAAGAGCTCCGCGTAAAATCGTGATTTTACCGGAGTACCGGAGGGGTTACCGGAACCCCCGGGGGCTAATGGGCCTTGTTGGGCCATAAAGGAAAGAGAGAGGGGCCGGCCTAGGGCAGGCAGAGTGCCTCCTCTCCTCTTTCCAAATTGTACTAGGAGAGGGGGGCGGCGCCCCCCTTTCCTTCTCTTTCTCTCCCTTCCTTTCCCCCTCCTAGTAGGAGTAGGAAAGAGGGGAATCCTACTCCTACTAGGAGGAGGATTCCTCTTCCTGGCGCACCAACAAGGGCCGGCCGGCCTCCCCCTTGCTCCTTTATATACAGGGGCAGGGGGCACCTCTAGACACACAAGTTGATCACAAAGATCTCTGCCAGCCGTGTGCGGTGCCCCCTCCACCACAATCCACCTCGGTCATACTGTAGCGGTGCTTAGGCGAAGCCCTGTCACGTTAGCTTCATCAATATAGTTATCACACCGTCGTGCTGACCAAACTCTTCCCGGAGCTCTACTGGATCGTGAGTTCGTGGGACGTCACCGAGCTGAACGTGTGCTGAACGCGGAGGTGTTGTACGTTCGGTACTGAGGATCGGTCGATCGTGAAGACGTACGACTACATCAAACGTGTTGTCATAACGCTTCCGCTTAACGCTGTACGAGGGTACGTGGACAATACTCCCCCTTCTCGTTGCTATGCATCACCATGATCCTACGTGTGCATAGGATTTTTTTTAAAATTACTACGTTCCCCAACATGGTGAGCCGTTATGTGATGAAGTCGGAGCATGATTTATTTATTTATTGTCTTCCTTATGAGTGGCGGTCGGGGATGAGCGATGGTCTTTTCCTAGCAATCTATCCCCCTAGGAGCATGCGTGTAGTACTTTGTTTCAATAACTAATAGATTTTTGCAATAAGTATGTGAGTTCTTTTGGACTAATGTTGAGTCCATGGAGTATACGCACTCTCACCCTTCCACCATTGCTAGCCTCTCTAGTACCGCACAACTTTCGCCGGTACCATAAACCCACCATATACCTTCCTCAAAACAGCCACTATACCTACCTATTATGGAATTTCCATAGCCATTCTGAGATATATTGCCATGCAACTTTGTAAGTACATCTAGTGCCACCCCTAGTTGGTTTTGGAGTATTGACGACAAACCTAGTTGAGGGACTAATGTGTTTATGAGAATTGCAGGATAACACAGGTAGAAGTCCCTCATTGATTCGGTTTTCCTACCAGAGATGACCCCTAAAAATGTATGAAGACATTGAAATCAAAGGTGGTATGTGAAGACATTCACATTGAAGACTATGACAAGAGAAGACATTGCATGAAGACTATGGAGCTCGAAGACTTAAAGCTTTCGTAGTTCTTTTTCTTCTTTGTTGAGTCATAGGAACCACCGTACTGTTAAGTGGGGTCCAAGAAAACCAGTCAGAATGACTGAAGTGATGCTTAACCAAAATCCTATGTCTTCGAGTGAAGACTATGAGAGCGAATCTTGTTCAGAGTTGGACAAGTCAGCTTTGCTTGTAGCCCAAGTAAAGTTGCCGTGTGTGTTTGAAATCTGACCGTTGGAACACGTGTTAGTTCCTTAGTGACCGAGGGTCATTTCGGACAAATCAGGTCGGGTTGCCTAGTGGCTATAAATAGCCCACCCCCTACAACCATAAAAGGTTAGCTTCTCAGAGTTAAAGTACGACTGTTGTCGTTTGAGAGCAACCCACCTCGAAGCCTTTGAGAGAGAATTCCTTGCGAGGATAAAGTCCTAACCACCCAGAGCCAAAGAGTGCTAGGCATCACTTAAGTCGTCCTGTGTGTGTGATCTGAAGACTTATTACACTTGAGGACTGTGAATCCTCCAGCCGGTTAGGCGTCGCATTCTGAGCATCCAAGAGCATTGTGGATCGCCGGTGAACAAAGTCTGTGAAGGTTTGGGAGTCTACCTTGAAGACTTACCAGAGTGATTGGGCGAGGTCTGCGTGACCTTAGCTCAAGGGGAATATGGTGAGGACTAAGGGTTCTGAGCTGCGTGTTCAGGACTGGGTGTCCGAGACTGTGTGTCCTCAGGTTTAAATACCTAGCCGCCCTAACCAGACGTACAGTTGTCACAGCAACTGGAACTGGCCCAACAAATCATTGTCTTCAACGAGTCACTGGTTTCATCCTTCCCTTCCCTTTACTTACTATTGGTCCTTGTGAAGTCATTGCATGATTGCATTATCTTTTGTCTTCACTGAGTGACTGCTTGATTTGATTGGCTTCACATTATCTTCCTACTTGATCCTTACTGCCTAGCTGCTATTAGTCATTGTGCTTTCACTTCTTTGGTTACTTGACTAAGGTTGCCTAGTGTAGTCTACCTTCCGCTGTGTGGTAATAGGTTTACTTCTATTGTTTGTCTTCGAAACTTCCATGTTTTGAAGACTTTCTTAAAAATCGCCTATTCACCCCCCTCTAGTCGATCACTAGCACTTTCAATTGGTATCAGAGCAAGGTACTCCCTTGTTCTGTGTGATTCGGTTTAACCACCTGGAGTTTTAGCTATGTCGACTGCAGGGATAATTAAAGTCTTTGCTGCGTGCCCCGTCTTTGATGGAACTGAATATCCCTACTGGAAGAATAAGATGCGCATGCATCTTGAAGCCATTGATGTCGACCTATGGTATGTCGTCAAGAACGGTGTCCCAAGGCTGGAGAAGGTGTCACTGCTGCTGATGTCAAGAAGTTTGTTCAACTGGACTCTACTGCCAAGAATATCATCTGTGGTCATCTGACCAAAGGACAGTATGGCCGAGTGAGTGCGTTGGAGACTTCCAAGCTAGTCTGGGACTGGCTCTCCAAGGTCAACGAAGGCGTCTCCACCCAGAGAGATCAGAGAATCAGTGTCCTTCGCAACCTCTTCAACCGCTTCAAGAGAAATGACAATGAGAATGTCCAGCTCATGTTTGATCGACTCACTGACATCACAAATGAGCTTCAAGCCCTCGGCGCCACTGAGATCACCAAGCATGAAGTCGTCAAGACACTCCTGAGATCACTTGACAGTTCGTTTGACACCCTAGCCCTAATGATTCAAGAACGCCCTGATTTCAAGACACTTGATCCGTCTGACATACTTGAGAGGCTCAACACACATGAGTTTCAGCTTTCTGAGAAAAGAGACATCTACGGTCCCAGCTATGGGTGAACTCGTGCCTTGAAGGCAAAAGTTGTCTCCTCATCCGAAGAAGAATCTGACAGCAGTTCTGATGATCCTGAAGACTTTGGAAAGGAGCTTGCTATGCTTGTGAAGAAGTTCCAAAAATTCACCAAGAAGAAAGGGTTCAGAAAGTCTTCACGATCAAGCTCAAGGAATGATGAAGCTTCTGCTCATGACTACAAGAAGAGAACATGTCACAAGTGCAAGAAACCTGGCCACTACATCTCTGAGTGTCCAGAGTGGGACAATGAGAACAATAAGAAGAAGAAGAGCAAGGAGTATGACTCTGACGACAAGAAGAAGAAGAAATACTCAAAGTCTTCTTCCAGGTCTTCCTCAAAGTCTTCATCACATAAGAAGAGCTCATCTGGCAAGGCACGTGCGTTTGTTGGCAAGGAAATGGATTCTGAGGAGGCGGAGGTGGAGTCTGAGGAGGAGTCTGCTTTTGAGGAGGCGGAGGTGGAGTCTGAGGAGGAGTCCGATTCTGGCGTTGCGAGTCTAGCTTCAGCATACGTTGCCAAGTCCATCTTCAACACTGAAGACAATGACTTCATCACCGACACCAATGCAAATGACAAGGACTACTCCGCTCCTTCCTACCGCTTCATGGAACGCAGTGCCAAGGTAAACACATGGACTACTCACTATCAAACATCTAGTGACGATGAATCTGATTGTGATTCCAAACCTAGCTACAAAACACTTGCTAAAATTGTAACTGAACAGCAGAAAGCTATGGAACACATTCAAAAACTGTTAGACAAAAGCGATGATCTGTTAGATGCTGAAATGACTCGATCCCAGTCCTTAATTGAAGACATAAAAAATCTTCACGTTAAGTATGAGGAACTTGAAAGTCGTCATGAAACGCTCTCAACAACTCATGAAAGGCTTTCCTATGATTATCTTCAAAGGAAGCAAGATCTTGAGAAATTGAGAGCGGATCATGAAGATCTTCAAAAGGAAAACGAGTCACTTCGCGCCAAGCAGATCAGTTCAGCTCAGGAAGGATTTGAACCACCATGTCTTAAATGCATTGAGCGTGATAATGCTACTTCTGTTGCTGAATGTTCTACTGCTGCTACTGTTGCAATATCTTCACCTGTTGATGTGGTAACTAACCCCTCTGCTGAGGATACCACTGCTATTGCTGATGAGAATGCTAGGTTAAAGACACTACTTGAAACAGGGATGTACAAAAGTCTCAAAGGGCATCAAACACTATGTGATGTCCTCAAAAGGAAGATTTTGAACCGAAACCCTAGGAAAGAGGTTGTTGGGTTCGAAAGGAAAATGAATGCCGATGGCTCTTACTGGAAACCTGAGCAGTACCCCAAAACCACGTGGGTTGCTGCAAAGGAACCTCCAGCGGATCCATCCACCCTATCTGGCTTCACTTGTGCTAATCCCATTATTATTGATGAATCCTTTGATGCAAACTACAAACTGTTTAAGAATCAGAATGGTGAAGTGTTTGCCAGGTATATTGGTACTAACTGCAGGAATGGACCGCCTATGAAGAAGATCTGGGTGCTGAAAAGGTGTTTGGAGAATCTTCCTGTGAATGTCATCATGACACCACAGGTGAAGAAGATAAACCCTAGACCACAGACTTCATACGGTCCAAAGGCTTCATACAGACAGAGGACTCACCGGAGTCGTGCTAACGCAAATGTTTTGCAGGGAAGCCATACTCAGGCCTATGAATATGAGCGCGGTTCATCAAACCACCATGTTCATAAGACCAAGAACTATTCTGCCTATTCTTGTGAGTACCATTGTCCACCTGCTAGACTTTTTGCTAGGGCTCCAAAGCCAAAGTTCTCAGATGCTGCACTTAGACTCATTGCTTCAAAGCCACCCTTGAAGAGGTGGGTGGCTAAGAAAGCTTAACTCTCTTTTGCAGGGAAAGGTCTCCAGCAGAAAACCAAAATCGTCTGACGCTATTGCTGGGGACCTTAAACATCTTGTAGGGTGCAAGATCAAATGCCCAAATGCTCTTATTATGTACTTTGTTCCTGAATCACTTGCTACGCTCCCTATCAGTCCAAATCTCGATCTATGCTTTCATAACCCACTGGTTCGTCAAATGTTTTTGCTTCACAACTCTCTTCGTGAAGCCTATCCCCCTAACTGCACTGTAGGGTACGACACCAGCTGCTTCAGAATGGATTATTGATAGTGGGTGTACCAACCACATGACTGGCAAGAGAAGCCTTCTTATGGACTCAACCTTACGTCCATCCGACAAAAGTGACATCACATTTGCTGACACTGGTAAAAGCAAGGTATTGGGTCTTGGTAGAGTTGCAATCTCAAAGGATCAACACATGGATAAAGTCATGCTTGTTGAATCCCTTGGTTTCAACTTAATGTCTGTCTCAATGCTTTGTGATTTAAACATGATTGTAATGTTTGAAAATATTGTTGCCTTGTACTAATGGAATCTGACAAGTCTCTAGTGTTTGAAGGGTATCGAAAAGATGATTTGTATGTTGTAGATTTCTCAGCAGGACCACAACTTGCAGTATGTCTTCTAGCAAAAGCTTTTGAATGTTGGCTCTGGCATCGAAGGCTAGGGCATGCTGGCATGAGGAACCTCCACACCCTTGCAAGGAAGAAGCATGTCATAGGCATCGAGGGCGTCAAGTTCAAGAAGGATCACTTATGCGGTGCCTGTGAAGCAGGAAAGATGACGAGGGCCAAGCATCCCTCAAAGACAATCATGACAACAACTCAACCCTTCGAACTGCTACACATGGATCTTTTCGGTCCCACTCATTACTCAACTCTTACTACTACTGCTTGTCTCTATGGCTTTGTCATTGTTGATGATTATTCTAGATATACTTGGGTGCATATAATCCTCTACAAGATAGAAGTGCAGGATGTCTTCAGACGCTTCGCCAATCGAGTAATGAACAACTATGGCGCCAAGATAAAACACATCAGAAGTGACAATGGCACTGAATTCAAGAACACTGGCCTAGATACATATCTTGATACTTTGGGCATCACACATGAATTCTCAGCTCCATACACGCCACAGCAGAATGGCGTCGTCGAACGCAAGAACAGAACACTTATTGAGATGGCCCTAACGATGCTTGATGAATACAAGACTCCAAGAAAATTCTGGCCTGAAGCCATTGATACTGCATGCCATACAATCAACCGTGTTTATATTCACAAGATTCTGAACAAGACATCCTATGAGCTCCTTACTAGCAAGAAGCCAAATGTCAGTTACTTCAGAGTATTTGGCGCCAGGTGCTGGATCAAGGATCCACATCACACTTCAAAATTTGCACCAAAAGCGCATGATGGTTTTATGCTTGGATATGGAAAGGATTCGCACTCCTACAGAGTCTTCAATCTCTTTCATTATAAAGTGGTTGAAACAGTGGATGTGCGGTTTGATGAAACTAACGGCTCACAAAGAGAGCAACTGCCAAATGTGCTAGATGAAGTTCCATCCAGTGAATCAATCAAACTTATGGGAACTAGAGAAATCATACCTTCTGAAGCTCAACCTGAAGAAGAACTTATCATCTCCGCACCTGATCAACTTGAAGATAATGCTCAGCCTGAAGACAATCCCTCTAACAATGACAATGATCAGCAAGAGCAAAATCTTCGTCCTGTACATCCTCGTGTTGCAAATGAAGTGCAGATTGAGAGAATAATCGATAGCATCAATGCACCAGGTCCACTCACTCGTTCAAGGGCAACACAACTAGCAAATTTCTGTGGGCACTTCGCATTCGTCTCAATAACAGAACCCAAGAAAGTGGAATAAGCCTTCATGGAACCTGAATGGATTCAAGCTATGCAAGAAGAGCTTCAACAGTTTGAGCTGAATAATGTATGGGAACTGGTTAAGCGTCCTGATCCTCGGAAGCACAATATAATAGGCACCAAATGGATATATCGCAACAAGCAAGATGAGCATGGTCAAGTTGTCAGAAACAAAGCTCGTCTTGTTGCTCAAGGATACACTCAAGTTGAGGGGATTGACTTCGATGAAACATTTGCTCCTGTGGCTAGACTTGAAGCCATACACATACTGCTGGCCTATGCAAATCATAATAACATACTTATGTATCAAATGGATGTGAAGAGCGCTTTTCTCAATGGCAAGATTGAAGAAGAAGTGTATGTTGCACAACCGCCTGGCTTTGAAGATCCAAAACATCCTGACATGGTATACAAGCTCAACAAGGCACTGTATGGCCTCAAACAAGCTCCTCAGGCTTGGTATGACACACTCAAAGACTTCCTGAAGAGCAAAGGCTTCAAATATGGTTCCCTCGACCCCACTCTCTTCACGAAGACATATGATGGTGAACTGTTTGTGTGCCAAATATATGTGGATGACATTATCTTCGGCTGCACCAATCAGAAATACAGTGAAGAGTTTGGATATATGATGCAAGAGTAATATCAGATGTCCATGATGGGTGAGCTGAAATTCTTCCTTGGTCTTCAAATATGTCAGCAACGCAACGGCATCTTTATATCTCAAGAGAAGTATCTCAAAGATTGCCTGAAGAAGTTTGGTATGCAAGACTGCAAAGGCTTCACGACGCCAATGCCAGCCAAGCATCATCTGGGTCCCGACGACAATGGTAAAGAGTTCGATCAAAAGGTATACTGCTCCATGATTGGTTCTTACTTTATCTATGTGCATCTAGGCCATATATTATGCTTAGTGTTTGCATGTGTGCTCGATTCCAAGCGGCACCAAAGGAATCGCATCACTTAGCTGTGAAGCGAATTCTTCGATATTTGGCTTACACCCCAACTCTAGGATTATGGTATCCAAAGGGCTTAGAGTTTGATCTGGTTGGATTCTCGAATGTTGATTATGCTGGTGACAAGGTGGATCGCAAGTCTACATGAGGCACATGTCATTTTTTGGGACGATCACTTGTATGTTGGTCTTCAAAGAAGCAGAACTGTGTATCTCTCTCCACTGCTGAATCTGAATACATTGCTGCTGGATCTTGCTGCACTCAGCTTCTGTGGATGAAGCAAACACTCAAAGACTATGGCATTCATCTAAAGCAAGTGCCGCTCTACTATGACAACGAAAGCGCCATCAAGATTGCCAACAACCCAGTTCAGCACTCGAAGACAAAGCACATTGAAATTCGTCATCACTTCCTCAGAGATCATGTTGTGAAGGAAGATATTGATATCATACACGTCAACACTGAAGAGCAATTGGCAGATATCTTCACCAAGCCCTTGGATGAGAAGAGATTTTGCAAGTTACGGTGTGAGCTAAATATCTTGGAATCCTCAAATGTCCTGTGATCAGGCACACATCCTAACACTTATGCATATTGATGACTTAGATGTGCAACACACGAAGTAAAGTATATCTTCAATCAATGAAGACATACATTCTTAGTGTGAATACATTAATGTGGAATTTGACTTCAGAGCGCCACGATAATTGTGCGTCGTGTCTGGGTCTAATACTTCCTATACGGTGGGTAACGCCACCACAAAATTCGTCTGTTTGAAGTGTTTTACCCATGGTGTTACATTTGATGTGTCTTCACATTTGGTTTGGCTTCAATCTCAACATGTCTTCATGATTATCTTCATTATGTTGATCATATATGTATAACTAGTGTTCTATCCTCTACATCATTCACTTATAGCTATGTCTTCTTGTTGAATCTTTTGAACTAAGTGAATGTGATCGGACCCTAACCTCTCTATGCTTTCTATCTCAAACTCTATCTCTCCAAATCATATGCATTCTATTGAAACTGTCGAATGTCTTCTTTGCGTCCTTGTCAGCAGAAGATACAGAGACAAACATTAAGTCCGTTTTCAATTCTAATTCCTTCACCTGAAACCCGGAGAAGTGGGAACGACCACCCGACAATCCAGGCGTGCGTGGGAACATGGAACAACCTCCGATATGTTGCATGATGGCCACGTGTTCTTCAGATGTGAATCGCCAGGGGCACCTGTGTAATAACGTTGTGCCGTCCCTGTCCCTATAAATACATGCCTCACCACAGTCATTATCCTTTCTCCCACTCTCGCACGAACCCTAGCGCCACCGCTAGCCCTCGACGACACCAACGACGAAGCGCTTAGCTGCCGCGACCTCTCCGACGCCGTCTTCATGCCGGCCGCGGACATCGTCTTCTCTGCCGCCGTCGTAGGTGTCCTCCGTCGCCAAGTTAGGGCACGGACGATCGAACTGCTCGGCCTCCTCTTCCACTCCGTCTAGCAATTCCTTTTGTGGTAAATAAAACTTCCTTTTTACGACCCCTTTGATCCTATAGATTCGTCACTTTCTACCACAAGCAGTTTCTGTTCACACAAGTTGGATCCACTTCATACTGCATCTCATATTATGCCTAGTATGTTCACTTATGCTTCACAAAGTAGTTAGATTCCTCACGTGTACTGATCTGTGGATTCGTACAAATCTGGAACCAACTCCTTATCTATGAGTGAATGTCTTCGCACGATGAGGTCAATTTCTTCTAAACTGATTTATCTTCAAAATCTTCTGAGAATGCATATGACCTCTTCCCCTTCCCTCACACCTTAATGCTGTCACAGGTACATGTCCGTGGGAGAATCCCTTGGTTCTCATAGTCTGCATTCATTTGTAGAATTCTTACAGCATCATATAAATTCTCCCGAAGCCAGTTCCTATTTGTCCAGCAAGCGAAAGCCTTTGAAGCCTTTGAACATATTGAAGCCATTCAGTCTAAAGTTCATGGCTGCAGAGAAATCAGCAAGGAAGGGTGGCAGAAAGCGTCAAGGAGAAACATCAAGAGATCTGCCCGATGACCTCTCAGAACTATACAAGACAGATCTTGAAGAGGATTACAATCAGCGCAAGACACGAATCCAATGGATTCGACAATACTGGGCAGAACAGTGGTTCAAGTACAGGTTTGTGACAAAGGAATATGCTGAGAAGAATGCCATCAAGCGACCATGGGGAGACATCCTATACAGAAATCTTCAACCCAGGTCCAGAGATGAAGCCATTGAACAAGGCTTCTATCCCTGCATGGTCCGTGGACCACAGCCCGCGGATGCTAACCCATCGTCACTGTTATGGTGTCGTGACGACAATCTGTTCAAGCGCAACTTCCAGTTTGCCCAGAATTCGGCGAAGTAGAATAAGAAGTCATTGGGACTAGAATTCAATCCTGGTCCCTCTGCTCCCCGTGCAGATGGCACCCGCGATGCCAAACCCAATGTCGTCGGTCCGTTCTACAACCTGGATGGCCTCATCACTCACATCTCTGTTCAAGGTGCCAAAGTGGATCATTCTGATGATGATGCTGACACTGATGAAGCCCCAGCTCCTACTCCAAAGCCGTAGAAGCCAAAGCTGCCTAAAGCTTCAAAGCCTGCCTCAGCACCAAAAATCTCACGGGCGAAGCCACTGCCTACTGCACCTCCTGAAGACAGAGTGCAATCTGAAGATCTGTCACGCATCTCCAAGCCCCCGAGAGTCAAGATGCCTCTGCCACATACCAGCCAAGAACTGACTGCTGCTGCTATTCTCAACGGTGCCATTGATCTGTCCAATGATGAAGATCTTGCAGATGACGCTCTTGAGCAACTGATCAAGAGCAAAGAAGAAGCAGAAATCTTCAACAATTTGCCTCTCTTTGACGTGGCAATCATCCACGACTTCATCGATGAGTGGTTTGACACGCCCAACCTCAGCTTTGAAGATCTGCAACTTCCCATTGGCCTCAGTGTTGCCTTCCATGGCGCCATTGCTTCAGAGTTAGCTATAGCTCAGCGTATCGTTGAAATGAAGCAGAAGATTGACTTTGAGAAAGCTCAGTTCAAGAAGCATATGGCCAAGCTCAGCGTGCAAGAGGTCAAGAACTTCAAGATCATGTTGCACGAGCTCAAAGAAGCCTTTCTCAAGAAGCGTGAAGAATCTCAAGGTTCTCGTGAGCGCATGAAGAGCCTGGCTGACAAGTGTGTGCAAGCCTACAATGAGGCTGAGAAGCGCAAGGCCCTTGGGCGTCCTGGCATCGACCCAAGGATGGCTGCAAAGCAGAAGAAGAAGAAGAAGAAGAAGAAGAAGAAGAAGAAGAAGAAGAAGAAGAAGAAGAAGAAGAAGAAGAAGAAGAAGAAGAAGAAGAAGAAGCCCGCTATGGCCGAACCCGCCGCACCAAGGCAGGAAGCACATCCCATTGTCTTCCAAACCAGCATGACTGGCTCGAAGCCAAAAGCCAGGTCTACCGCTTCAGAACTGAAGAAGACGAGGACTGCTGAGGCTGAAGCCAGAAAGAGGAAACATCCTGAAGCCTCTGTTGCTGCTCCCTCCAAGAAGAAGCGGAAGACCAAGAAGGAACGGGCTGCTCCCACAGAGCCCCTAGTTGTTGAACCTATCTCCATGGTTCGCCTTGCCGCTGAACATCAAGAGCGCCAACTGACTGTCCATGAGCCTGCTTTCACAGAGGCTCATGAAGCTGAAGACATTCCAGCAGCCGATCCCACTGTAGCTGAAGACATTGGTCACCATGACCATGTTGAAGATGATGTAGTTCTTCCTCAGATCGAGCACCAACAGGTATCATCGCATGTGCTTACGCACAGCGAACTCATCAGCATTGGTCGTCCTCTGATGCCAATTGCTCAGGATGCATCATTGGCTGATCACCCACAAGAACAAGCCACACCACCCCGGCAAGAAGAAGATGACCTTGAGGCCCAGCCAACTCCATCTCCAAAGGCGTCGCCAGCATTACGCAGGCTTCGCAAAGGACCAACGTATCAAGTCTCCGAGTCTGAGGCTAAAACTGCTGAAGATATTCCGGCTGCATCAGCCGATGACACCCAAGAAGAAGAACGTGTCCCTACTCCCCCAACTACTTAAGAAGTTGTTCTCGAGGAGAATGTGTCTGTGCCCGACCCTCCAGCTCATCAAGTGGAGGTAGCAAATCTTGAGGCTGCCACCACCAACACCAATGAAGCCACTGATGCCGTCATGGCTGAGGCAAATGTGGAGCCTACACCAACCCAAGAACCATAAGTCAGCGAAGCCAATGATGCTACTGCTTCTGTTCCTGCGCCTGCTGCTGGTCCTCAGTTTGACTATCATATTGAGCATAGGCCTCAGGTACAGAAGCCAATGCCAAGGTTGCCCAGGTTTCCAGGTCCTGCATCAGCACCTGGATCCTTCAATGTCAACGGCTTCAAAGCAGACAACACCTTCTTCAATAGCTCCAAGAACCCCTACTCAAGGGAACGAATATCTTCTGATCGGTTCTGGAGATATCCACAGCGAAGCTATTACTCCTGCATTCTGTACAATCAAGGTCGCATCTTCCCACATATGCGTCTTGACACCGAAGAAATAGCTGGTCTGCCCTGTTTGGAAGAAGCTCTGGATTGCTTCAAAGAGGTTGGATTGTTGTCTTTCATCACTGACCAAGAGCACTGGAACGAAGAGTTGCTGCTCCAATTTTATGCCACACTTCACATACGTGGTCACAACAGAGATCCGAAGACTTGGGTCCTTGAGTGGATGACAGGAAATGTTCATCACGAAGCCAAAGCCTTTGATATCATTGAGCTCACTAGTCTGCCCACTCCTAGAGATCTCTATGAACCTGGATGTCAACTTCACAGTGAAGCTATGGAGAGCATCTTTCAGAAGCCTGAACCGAACATGAGTCAGATGCTCAGTGTGATGAAGCCTTTGCCACAAGACGCTGCATATCCTAAGGAGTTCCTTGTTGAAGACCTGGAGTATCTGCCAAGGACCATCTATCACATTATAAGGCGAACTCTCTGGCCCATCAAAGGACATTCTCCACATGCAAAGCTGGAAGGTGCAATGAAGACCTTGGTATTCTATATTCTTCATGGCAAATGCTTCAATGCACAAGACTTCTTCATCCGCCAACTTGCTGCATCAGGATCTGATCTTTTTGGCTTGAAGTTCTACGCTCCATGGATAATGCGGCTGATTAAACTCCACTCAGCTATCTCATATCAGCCACCTGCTCGCAATCATCGGATCTTTCTGCCTGATGTGGATATGTCCGTTGAAGCCATTTATCCAGAGCCTGCCAAGGAACCTCTTAGTCTTTAGAATGCGGAGCATCAAAGTTTCACTCAGAACATTGAAGGAGTTGAAGCAGTCACTCGTGTTTATCCTCTGGCTGGTACTACACGTGCACCTCATCATGCCCTTACTGAAGCCACTGACAGCACTATTGCCCAACGACCCAAGAAGCGATCTCGTGTTTTCAATGACCGAGAGCTTCTGGTTGATCTTCATCAAAAACAGGATAGGCATCATGACTGGCTGAAGCGCCAAATGCATAGCCTCTTGGTGGATGTCAACCGCATTCGCAATCTTGCCACCAAGAATGCCTTTGTTGCCCATGAAACCTATCGGCGTACATGGAAAGGGCTGACGCTTATGTGTTCTGAGGATGATCTTCAAGAGGATGGCTTCTCTGAACGTTTCAAGTTTGACTCCACACCTCCCCAAAGGACTGTGCTGCGATGAACTCCATCTCTTGAAGACTCTGAGTTCTCTTCCTCTGCGGCAACTGTGAATGCCAGAGTGATCGAGGACGAAGATGATGCCACTTCACCGCCCCCTTCTTCTGCACGCCTCGACACTGCCCCAAGTTCTTCTGCACCGCCAAACACCACCGACGACCCTGCTGCTTCACCTACTCTTCATGGGAACGAGTAGATGCTCTATGTCTTCAAACCTTTTTGGTCCTCACTGACAAAAAGGGGAGAAGCATATGTGTTTGATAGTCTTCAGGCGGGTCCATATGGGCGGTTACTTTATGTTTTGCCTAGTGTTTACAACTCTCGCTTTGATACATTTGGTTCTTTGAGTTGTAACACTTAAACTCAATGGTCGTCTGCTACTTATTTGCTATTTTGTGATGCGATGATAAATTCCGCATGTGCGATGATAAATTCCGCACTTAGATCATTTTGCAGATGTCCATTTCTCATTATGCATGTCATTATCTTCACAATACTTTTCATGCATGATGAACTGTCATCATAAGTTGAAGAGGATCTCCACAAGTATAACCTGCCATGTGCATTTGCATTCCAAAAGCAAATTACTTATATGCACATCTTCAGGGGGAGCCCTTGCAACTTATGAAAGCAAGTCTGTGAAGGTTTGGGAGTCTACCTTGAAGACTTACCAGAGTGATTGGGCGAGGTCTGCGTGACCTTAGCTCAAGGGGAATACGGTGAGGACTAAGGGTTCTGAGCTGCGTGTTCAGGACTGGGTGTCCGGGACTGTGTGTCCTCAGGTTTAAATACCTAGCCGCCCTAACCAGACGTACAGTTGTCACAGCAACTGGAACTGGCCCAACAAATCATTGTCTTCAACGAGTCACTGGTTTCATCCTTCCCTTCCCTTTACTTACTATTGGTCCTTGTGAAGTCATTGCATGATTGCATTATCTTTTGTCTTCACTGAGTGACTGCTTGATCTGATTGGCTTCACATTATCTTCCTACCTGATCCTTACTGCCTAGCTGCTATTAGTCATTGTGCTTTCACTTCTTTGGTTACTTGACTAAGGTTGCCTAGTGTAGTCTACCTTCCGCTGCGTGGTAATAGGTTTACTTCTATTGTTTGTCTTTGAAACTTCCATGTTTTGAAGACTTTCTTAAAAATCGCCTATTCAGCCCCCCTCTAGTCGATCACTAGCACTTTCAAACTTTCCACTGTTCCGTTTATTATGACACGCTTCATCATTGTCATATTGCTTTGCATGATCATGTATTTAACATCATATTTGTGGCAAAGCAGCCGTTCATAATTCTATCATACATGCCACTCTTGATTCATTGCACATCCAGGTACACCACCGGAGGCATTCACATAGAGTCTTATTTTTTTCTAAGTATCGAGTTGTAATTCTTGAGTTGTAAGTAAATAAAAGTGTGATGATCATCATTATTAGAGCATTGTCCCAGGGAGGAAAGGATGATGGAGACTGTGATTCCCCCACAAGTCAGGATGAGATTCCAGACGAAAAAAACAGGCCATAAAAAAGAGAGAAAAAAGGCCCAAATAAAAAAATGAGAGAAAAAGAGAGAAGGGGCAATGCTACTATCCTTTTTCCACACTTGTGCTTCAAAGTAGCACCGTGATCTTCATGATAGAGAGTCTCCTATTTTTTCACTTTCATATACTAGTGGGAATTTTTCATTATAGAACTTGGCTTGTATATTCCAATGATGGGCTTCCTCAAAATGCCCTAGGTGTGAGCAAGCGAGTTGGATGCACACCCACTTAGTTTCTTTTGTTGAGCTTTTATACACTTATAGCTCTAGTGCATCCATTGCATGGCAATCCCTACTCACTCACATTGATATCTATTGATGGGCATTTCCATAGCCTGTTGATACGCCTAGTTGATATGAGACTATCTTCTCCTTTTTGTCTTCTCCACAACCACCATTCTATTCCACCTATAGTGCGATGTCCATGGCTCATGCTCATGTATTGCATGAAGATTGAAAAAGTTTGAGAACATCAAAAGTATGAAACAAATGCTTGGCTTGTCATCGGGGTTGTGCATGATTTAAATATTTTGTGTGATGAAGATAGACCATAGCCAGACTATATGATTTTCTAGGGATAACTGTCTTTGGCCATGTTATTTTAAGAGGACATGATTCCTTTGTTAGTATGCTTGAAGTATTATTATTTTTATGTCAATATAAAACTTTTGTCTTGAATATTTCAGATCTGAATATTCATGCCACAATAAAGAAAATTACATTGAAAATTATGCTAGGTAGCATTCCACATCAAAAATTCTGTTTTTATCAATCGCGAGGATCTTTTTTGGACCAACCGCAATCCAGGAGACTCGGAGTGGAGGTCAAGGAAGCAACGAGGTGGCCACGAGGTAGGGTGGAGCGCCCCCCACCCTTGTGGGCCCCTCGTAGCTCCACGGACCTACTTCCTTCGCCTATATATACTCTTATACCCTGAAAACATCCAAGGGAGACATGAAACCACTTTTCCAACGCCGCAACCTTTTGTACCCGTGAGATCCCATCTGGGGACCTTTTCTGGCGATCTACCGGAGGGGGATTCAATCACGGAGGGCTTCTACATCAACACCATAGCCTCTCCGATGATGTGTGAGTAGTTTACCACATACCTTCGGGTCCATAGTTATTAGCTAGATGGCTTCTTCTCTCTCTTGGGATCTCAATACAAAGTTCTCCTCGATGTTCTTGGATATCTATTCGATGTAATTCTTTTTGCGGTGTGTTTGCCGAGATCAGATGAATTGTGGGTTTATGATTAAGATTGTCTATGAACAATATTTGATTCTTCTCTGAATTCTTGTATGCATGATTTGATATCTTTGCAAGTGTCTTCGAATTATCAGTTTGGTTTGGCCTACTAGATTGATCTTTCTTGCAATGGGAGAAGTGCTTAGATTTGGGTTCAATCTTGCGGTGTCCTTTCCCAGTGACAGAAGGGGCAGCAAGGCACGTATTATATTGTTGCCATCAAGGATAAAAAGATGGGGTTTATATCATATTCCTTGAGTTTATCCCTCTACATCATGTCATCTTGCCTAATGTGTTACTCTGTTCTTATGAACTTAATACTATAGATGCATGCTGGATAGCGGTCGATGTGTGGAGTAATAGTAGTAGATGCAGAATCATTTCGGTCTAGTTGACACGGACTTGATGCCTATGTTCATGATCATGCCTAGATATCATCATAACTATGCGCTTTTATATCAATTGGTCGGAAGTAATTTGTTCGCCCACCATAATATATGCTATATTGAGAGAAGCCACTATTGAAACCTATGGCCCACGGTTCTACTTTACATCATATAACTTTCCGATCTACAATTCTAGTTTACTATTTATTTTGCAATCTTTATTTCCAGTCTATACAACCGAAAATATTTATTTTATTATCTCTATCGGATCTCACTTTTTCAAGTGACCGTGAAGGGATTGACAACCCCTTTATTGCGTCGGTTGCAAGGTTCTTATTTGTTTGTGCAGGTACTATGTGACTTGCGTGTAGTCTCCTACTGGATTGATACACTGCTTCTCAAAAACTAAGGGAAATACTTATGCTACTTTGCTGCATCACCCTTTCCTCTTCAAGGGAAAACCAACAGATGCTCAAGAGGTAGCAAGAAAGATTTCAGGCATCGTTGCCGGGGAGATCTACACTCAAGCCAAGACATACCAAGTACCCATCACAAACTCTTATCCCTCGCATTACATTATTTGCCATTTGCCTCTTGTTTTCCTCTCCCCCACTTCACCCTTGCCATTTTATTCTCCCTTCTTCCGTTCGCCTCTTTCCCATTTGCCTTTCTTTCACCATGGCCGAAATGAAAAGGGGCGAGGGTTCTCTCCCAAGTTTTAGTACTTTGGATAGTCCCTCTGTCCTCTCTAAGCTCATAAACAATGATGCTATGGAAAGACCTACCGGGGTTATCAATGAGAGTTTGAATAATTTTGATTAAGATGATCCCAGCATTTTTTGTTATTTACTTGATGAGTCTTCGAAAGATGCTTGGGATAGACTATTAAGGATCTGAGCCAGTTATGTACCCCAATATCAAATTGAGATATACCTAAAAAGCTTTTATGTTGGCTTACCCTCTTTGTTCAAGCAAGTTTTAGATTCTTCTTTTGAAGAAGGATTTCTTGAGGGGGATGCCATAGATACCTATGAAAAGATGAAAACTATATTTGGGCACCCCATGAATGAGAAGGTTGAATCCACCTCTCTTTTGTGCTTTTATCAAAATGAAATTATTAAAGAGATGAAGGCTAGCTTAGATGCAAATTTTCATAGCGTGCTTAATCTTTCTTCCACCATTAATGGCCATGTGCTTTCTCAAAATAGAAAGATAAATTCTATAGATAAGAAATTTTCTCTTTTTTTCCAAATACCAAAGATGGCAATACCTAGATCTATCCTTGTTTTTATGCCTAGCTAGGGGCGTTAAATGATAGCGCTTGTTGGGAGGCAACCCAATTTTTTTTGTTACTTGCTTTTTGTTCCTGTTTAGTAATAAATAAATCATATATCCTTTGTTATGATTGTGTTTTTTTATGTTTAGTTAGTGTTTGTGCCAAGTAAAGCCTTTAGGATATTCTTGGGTGATTGTTATTTGATCTTGCTGAAAAAAACAAAAAGTATGTGCTCACGAGAATAATTTTCGTTTTTACCAGAGAGTTCTAAAATACTGATTCCAACTGCAGTAGATCAATATAAAAATTATTTAGGATGTCCTAATTTCTCAGTATTTTTGGAGTAACAGAAGTATTGAGAACCTACAGATTGCTATAGACTATTCTGTTTTTGACATATTCTATTTTTCGTGTGTTGTTTGCTTATTTTGATGAATCTATGGCTAGTATCGGGGGGTATGAACCATAGAGAAGTTGGAATACATTAGATTTAACACCAATATAAATAAATAATGAGTTGATTACAGTACCTTAAAGTGGTGGTTTGTTTTATTATACTAACAGAGCTCATGAGATTTTCTGTTGAGTTTTGTGTTGTGAAGTATTCAAGTTTTTGGGTAAAGATTTGATGGATTTTGGAATAAGGAGTGGCAAGAGCCTAAGATTAGGGATGACCAAGGCACCCCAACGTAAAATTCAAGGACAACCAAAAGCCTAAGCTTGGGGATGCCCCGGAAGGCATCCCCTCTTTCATTTTCGTCTATCGGTAACTTTATTGAGGCTATATTTTTATTTACCACATGATATGTGTTTTTCTTGGAGCGTCTTGTATGATTTGACTTTGCTTTTTCGTTTACCACAATCATCCTTCCTGTACACACCCTTTCGAGAGACACACATGAATCAGAATTTACTAGAATACTCTATGTGCTTCACTTATATCTTTTGAGCTAGATAATTTTGCTCGTGTGCTTCACTTATATATTTTTAGAGCACGGTGGTGGTTTTATTTTATAGAAATTATTGATCTCTCATGCTTCACTTATATTATTTTGAGAGTCCTTTAGAACAGCATGGTAATTTGCTTTGGTTATGAAATTAGTCCTAATATGATAGGCATCCAAGATGGGTATAATAAAAACTTCCATATAGAGTGCATTGAATACTATGAGAAGTTTGATACTTCATGATTGTTTTGAGATATGAAGATGGTAATATTGGAGTCATGCTAGTTGAGTAGTTGTGAATTCGAGAGATACTTGTGTTAAAGTTTGTGATTCCCGTAGCATGCACGTATGGTGAACCGTTTTTTGACTATAACGTATGGTGAACCGTTATGTGATGATGTCGGAGCATGATTTATTTATTGATTGTCTTCCTTATGAGTGGCGGTCGGGAACAAGTGATGGTCTTTTCCTACCAATCTATCCCCCTAGGAGCATGCGCTTAGTACTTTGTTTCGATAACTGATACATTTTTGCAATAAGTACGTGAGTTCTTTATGACTAATGTTGAGTCCATGGATTATACGCACTCTCATGCTTCCACCATTGCTAGCCTCTCTAGTACCGCGCAACTTTCGCCGGTACCATAAACCCACCATATACCTTCCTCAAAACAGCCACCATACCTACCTATTATGGCATTTCCATAGCCATTCCAACATATATTTCCATGCAACTTTCCACCGTTCCGTTTATTATGACACGCTTCATCATTGTCATATTGCTTTGCACGATCATGTAGTTGACATCGTATTTGTGGCAAAGACACCGTTCATAATTCTTTCATACATGTCACTCCTGATTCATTGCACATCCCGGTACACCGCCAGAGGCATTCACATAGAGTCACATTTTGTTCTAAGTATCGAGATGTAATTCTTGAGTTGTAAGTAAATAAAAGTGTGATGATCATCATTATTAGAGCATTGTCCCAGTGAGGAAAGGATGATGGAGACTATGATTCCCCCACAAGTTGGGATGAGATTCCATGCGAAAAAAGAGGCCATAAAAAAGAGAGAAAGAAGGCCCAAATAAAAAAATGAGAGAAAAAGAGAGAAGGGGCAATTCTACTATCCTTTTTCCACACTTGTGCTTCAAAGTAACACCGTGATCTTCATGATAGAGAATCTCCTATTTTGTAACTTTCATATACTAGTGGGAATTTTTCATTATATTACTTGGCTTGTATATTCCAATGATGGGCTTCCTCAAAATGCCCTAGGTCTTCATGAGCAAGCGAGTTGGATGCACACCCACTTAGTTTCTTTTGTTGAGCTTTTATACACTTATAGCTCTAGTGCTTCCGTTGCATGGCAATCCCTACTCACTCACATTGATATCTATTGATGGGAATTTCCATAGCCCATTGATACGCCTAGTTGATGTGATAATATCTTCTCCTTTTTGTCTTCTCCACAACCACCATTCTATTCCACCTATAATGCTATGTCCATGGCTCATGCTCATGTATTGCATGAAGATTGAAAAAGTTTGAGAACATCAAAAGTATGAAACAATTGGTTGGCTTGTCATCGGGGTTGTGCATAATTTAAATATTTTGTGTGATGAAGATAGACCATAGCCAGACTATATGATTTTGTAGGGATAACTTTCTTTGGCCATGTTATTTTAAGAGGACATGATTCCTTTGTTAGTATGCTTGAAGTATTATTATTTTTATGTCAATATAAAACTTTTGTCTTGAATCTTTCAGATCTGAATATTCATGCCACAATAAATAAAATTACATTGAAAATTATGCTAGGTAGCATTCCACATCAAAAATTCTGTTTTTATCAATCGCGGGGATCTTTTTTGGAACAAACACAATCCAGGAGACTTGGAGTGGAGGTCAAGGAAGCAATGAGGTGGCCACGAGGTAGGGCGGAGCGCCCCCCACCCTTGTGGGCCCCTCATAGCTCCACCGACCTACTTCCTTCGCCTATATATATACTCTTATACCCTGAAAACATCCAAGGGAGACACGAAACCACTTTTCCACCGCCGCAACCTTTTGTACCCGTGAGATCCCATCTGGGGACCTTTTCCGGCGATCTACCGGAGGGGGATTCGATCACAGAGGGCTTCTACATCAACACCATAGCCTCTCTGATGATGTGTGAGTAGTTTACCATAGACCTTCGGGTCCATAGTTATTAGCTAGATGGCTTCTTCTCTCTCTCTTCGGATCTCAATACAAAGTTCTCCTTGATGTTCTTGGAGATCTATTCGATGTAATTCTTTTTGCGGTGTGTTTGCCGCGATCCGATGAATTGTGGGTTTATGATTAAGATTATTTATGAACAATATTTGATTCTTCTCTGAATTCTTATATGCATGATTTGATATCTTTGCAAGTCTCTTAGAATTATCAATTTGGTTTTGCCTACTAGATTGATCTTTCTTGCAATGGGAGAAGTGCTTAGCTTTGGGTTCAATCTTGTGGTGTCCTTTCCCAGTGACAGTAGGGGCAGCAAGGCATGTATTATATTGTTGCCATCGAGGATAAAAAGATGGGGTTTATATCATATTGCTTGAGTTTATCCCTCTACATCATGTCATCTTGCCTAATGCGTTACTCTGTTCTTATGAACTTAGTACTCTAGATGCATGCTGGACAGCGGTCGATGTGTGGAGTAATAGTAGTAGATGCAGAATCGTTCCGGACTACTTGACACAGACGTGATGCTTATGTTCATGATCATGCCTAGATATCATCATAACTATGCGCTTTTCTATCAATTGCTCGGCAGTAATTTGTTCACCCACCGTAATATATTCTATCTTGAGAGAAGCCACTAGTGTAACCTATGGCCCCCGGATCTACTTTACATCATATAAGTTTCCGATCTACAATTCTAGTTTACTATTTATTTTGCCATCTTTATTTTCCAATCTATACAAAAAAATACCAAAAATATTTATCTTATTATCTCTATCAGATCTCAGTTTTGCAAGTGGCTGTGAAGGGATTGACAACCCCTTTATCGCGTTGATTGCAAGGTTCTTATTTGTTTGTGCAGGTACTAGGCGACTTGTGTGTAGTCTCCTACTAGATTGGTACCTTGGTTCTCAAAAACTGAGGGAAATACTTACGCTACTTTGCTGCATCACCCTTTCCTCTTCAAGGGAAAACCAACGCATGCTCAAGAGGTAGCACCTAGCTGGATAGATCCTCGTCGAGGACCAGGCCAGATGGGACTAGTGGCGACGGCTCGCTGAAGGAACCCTAGCGCTGCAGGTAGGGGATCAAGGTAGAGGGAAAGGGGAGAGGAGATGCAAGCAGGCAGGGCAATGAACGTTTGCGTGTTTGTTTTTACTGGAGGGTCAGGTGTGACGCGGGCATGAGCAGTTGCATTTTGAGTGTGATATAGGAAGACAATAGGGTCATTTCACTATTTCCCTTCCCTTCAATTTTTAGTGAGCTTCTACCTGAAACACCCCCCTCCAAAGAGAAATAATTTAAGGCCAAGCCCATAAATCAAAAATGACTTCTTTACATCTTTTATGGATTATTTTCACAATAAGCTCTGAAAAGGCATGATAGAACCGGCCCTTAACCTGCAATTCATTGTGCGTGCAATGATGAATCACTCCTGCCTGCTATAGTGTACATTTAGGCATCATCATACATGGCATAACCTAATACATGCTAATTCCATTGTTGTATCTGGAATATGCAATGTTTATGTTAGTCCATATGTTGCACATGATGTTTAAATTTCCCTTAAATCTAGTCAGTCAGGTGATGGTATTTAGGCCTCCTTCTTTGCTTCTTTTCTTGATATGTAAGATTTGCTCACACAGCTGTTCAATTCCTTGTTTGCATCAGCTAGCCATACTAGGATTGTTTGCTTTGATTACTTGTTGTTCTTGACCTAACACTCTAACAGAGCATGTCAATGGTTTAAACACTAAGGGCTGCTGTAGTGGGGGCTTGTCTAACTCATAGGTGACATAAAGGTTTGCCTGTACACTAAAGTAGGCTCTCCAAGAGTACCTAGAGATCCAGTTTGAAGGTATGCCTAGTTTTTACATAGTGCACACATAGTAAATGCTCATTTCATTGTGTGCAATTGCAAGAGATGTGGCATGTTTCATTATGTGGTGTTGTTTTGTTATAATGTCATCCTTTTGTGTTGTTCACAGACTAGAAAGTATGCATATTTATCTTCCAAGGAGACGAGTAACTAGTTTGTGTCACCTTGCAGAGGGGGTGCAATGAAGATAAGATTGAGGATTTCCAAGTACAAGATGTTAGGAAGGATCCTTGCAAGAGAAGTAGGAGCAGCGCTAAGCATGTTCAACCAGTTAAGGTAAGTCACTGTATCCAACTCAACAGTTCAATTCCTTGTTTGTTTCAGGCATAGTTAATTTGCTCTTTTCAATTGCTTCATTTGTCCTTAGTTAATTAGATGCCCAAACATTGATGCCTGATGTTGGGTACTTGTATAACTATTAGTTGACATAATTAAAGGCCTTACCATTTAATTACTCTGACGAAGTGTGCCTGAATCTTTGGAGTCTATTAACCAACTATTATTGCATGAGGCTCACAATCTAGTTTATACTAGGCTAATGATTGCATAGTTTTGCTTGTTGTACTAGGTTTGTATGAATCCCTCTGCTATTCATTATGCTCCCTAAGACTTTAATTGAGCTACAGAATGGCCAACTGCTTGCTTACTTATACGCAACGTGTTGTCTAAATTTGTAACTTGCATGTGCTCTGGATTTGGCCCCAACATCATGCTCCTCTGGTGAGCTAAGAGAGATTTCTAGATGCGGTCTGCACATACTACCATTTTTATAATTATTAAAATATCACCTGCTTATGCTTCATGACGTGTAACATTATTGTTAGTCCTGTTTTGCCATGTACAAAATAGTTTGTCTTGCTCGCTTCACTATTGTAACTATATTTTTGCCCTAGACATGTGTACTTACAGAAACATTTCAGGATGAAGTGACATCAACACAAAGATCTGCGAGCAGTGCGGCATGGCCATTACCGAATGATTATGGATTGGAATTGGAATGTGTTGATGTTCTCGAGCATCAACTAGAGGTGGCAAGACAACGTGTACATGATTCTCAACGTGCAATCAACAAGTTGAGACTGGACTTGCAGGTATTAGATGCAGGATTCAAAAAATGAAACAAGAGACTAAGGTAACCACAAAGGAATTGGAATTTTGCAGAATGAAATTTGTGCTATTTGAATCCGGCCAATCCTATTTTCTGAAGATATTATAGTTCAAATGGTAAGTTCTGTTGATGTGTGTCCACGATGTATGAGCTTTATATGTCCAGTGTATGTAATTTGCTGTTTGTGTATGCTTTATTATCACAGGTGCCGAACTATAATGCCTAGTGGGTGTGACGCCCCCGATTCAATCGTACACTAATCATGCACGCAAATGTGTACGATCAAGATCAGGGACTCACGGGAAGATATCACAACACAACTCTAAAACATAAATAAGTCATACAAGCATCATAATACAAGCCAGGGGCCTCGAGGGCTCGAATACAAGTGCTCGATCATAGACGAGTCAGCGGAAGCAACAATATCTGAGTACAGACATAAGTTAAACAAGTTTGCCTTAAGAAGGCTAGCACAAACTGGGATACATATCGAAAGAGGCGCAGGCCTCCTGCCTGGGATCCTCCTAAACTACTCCTAGTCGTCGTCGTCAGCCTGCACGTAGTAGTAGGCACCTCCAATGTAGTAGTCATCGTCGACGCTGGCTCCTGGCTCCTGGACTCCAGCATCTGGTTGCGACAACCAGAAAGAAAGGAAAGGGGAAAAAAAGGGGGGAGAAAGCAACCGTGAGTACTCATCCAAAGTACTCGCAAGCAAGGAGCTACACTACATATGCATGGGTATATGTGTAAAGGGCCATATCAGTGGACTGAACTGCAGAATGCCAGAATAAGAGGGGGATAGCTAATCCTGTCGAAGACTACGCTTCTGGCAGCCTCCGTCTTGCAGCATGTAGAAGAGAGTAGATTGAAGTCCTCCAAGTAGCATCTCCAAGTAGCATATCCAGGTAGCATCTCCAAGCGCATCTCCAGTCGCATCGCATAGCATAATCCTACCCGGCGATCCCCTCCTCATATCCCTGAGGTAGAGCGACCACCGGTTGTATCTGGCACTTGGAAGGGTGTGTTTTATTAAGTATCCGGTTCTAGTTGTCATAAGGTCAAGGTACAACTCCAAGTCGTCCTGTTACCGAAGATCACGGCTATTCGAATAGATTAACTTCCCTGCAGGGGTGCACCACATAGCCCAACACGCTCGAACCCATTTGGCCGGACACACTTTCCTGGGTCATGCCCGGCCTCGGAAGATCAACACGTCGCAGCCCCACCTAGGCTCAACAGAGAGGCCAGCACGCCGGTCTAAACCTAAGCGCACAGGGGTCTGGGCCCATCGCCCATAGCACACCTGCACGTTGCGTACGCGGACGAAAGCATACCTAGCCTAGTGGCGTTCCAGTCCAATTCGGCGCGCGCCGCTCCGTCGCTGACGTCTGAAGTGCTTCGGCTGATACCACGACGTCGGGATACCCATAACTACTCCCACGTAGATGGTTAGTGCGTATAGGCTCGTAGCCAGACTCAGATCAAATACCAAGATCTCGTTAAGCGTGTTAAGTGTCCGCGAACGCCGAACAGGGCCAGGCCCACCTGTCTCCTAGGTGGTCTCAACCTGCCCTGTCGCTCCGCCACAAGTAACAGTCGAGGGCCGTCGGGAACCCAGGCCCACCTCTACCGGGATGGTGCCACCTGTCCTTTCAGCCCCCTCGTCAGAATCACTTGCGGGTACTCAATGAGCTGACCCGACTTTAGTCACCATCTGTATAGTATGTATGTATGTATAGTATATACCCGTGATCACCTCCCGAGTGATCACGGCCCAATAGTATAGCGAGGCAGACTGACAAGAATGTAGGGCCAATGATGATAAACTAGCATCCTATACTAAGCATATAGGATTGCAGGTAAGGTATCAACAGATGTAGCGACAATGTCAGGCTATGCATCAGAATAGGATTAACGAAAGTAGTAACATGCTACACTACTCTAATGCAAGCAGTATAGAGTAGAATAGGCGATATCTGGTGATCAAGGGGGGGGCTTGCCTGGTTGCTCAGACAAGGAGGGGTCGTCGGTGACGTAGTCGTACTCGGTGGCATCAGCGTCGGTCTCGTAGTCTACCGGAGAGAAGAGGGGGAAGAAATAATGAATACAGAGCAAACAAAGCATCACAAAATATAACAAGGCAATACGCGGTGTTCGGTGTGCCCTACGCGGTAGTAGGTGATACCGGTGAAGGGGGGAAAACATCTGGGAAAGTATTCCCGGTGTTTCGTGTTTTCGGGCAGAGGAGCCGGAGGGGGAACGTTGCGGGTTCGATAGGTTAGAGGGGTGTGGCGGACGAACAGACTGCGTATCCAGAATCGTCTCGTCGTTCTGAGCAACTTTCATGTTGAAAATATTTTAATCCGAGTTACAGATTAAAAGATATGATTTTTAAAAGATTTTAACAATTTTGGAATTTAATTATTTATTTAATTAATTCGAAAAAATGTATTTATGACGTCAGCATGATGTCATGCTGACGTCAGCAGTCAACAGGGGTTGACTGAGTCAACCCTGACATGTGGGTCCCATTCGTCAGTGACTGTTAACTAATTACCCTAGTTTAGTTTAATTAACAGTAGTTAATTAGGTTAGTTAGCCATTAGGTTAATTAATCAGGATTAATTAAATTAATTATTTACTTAATTAATTAATTAATTAATGTTTTAATTATATTAGTTATTATTCATTTATTTATTTAATATATATATTTATTTATTTATTTATAAAAAAAACAGGGGAGAGGGCCCCTGCTGCCAGTGGCACAAAAGCCACAGGAGCAGGCTTAACGGGCGAGGGGCAGGGGCAGGGGCGGGGCGCCAGTGCGGACGGGCGCGCCAGGGCACCGGCGGCCAGCGACGGGGAGCACCGGCGGGAGCGGGGGAGTACCCAGGAAGCGGGGCGCCGGCAACCACGACGGCCAGGAGGCACGAGCGCGGTTGGGAGGCGACAGGGCGCGCGAGGACGCAAGCCGGGGTGCTCCGGCGACGTGCGCGGGAAGGGGCGGCGGCCACCGCAT
>NC_057803.1:361546276-361553900 GCF_018294505.1 Triticum aestivum
CGAGCGGCGTCGGGGCGAGTGGGGGTCTCGTCCCCGATCCAGACTGAGCGGAGAGGAGGGGATCGGGGCGAGGGGATCGGGGGGAGGGGAAGTGGGGACGAGTGGGGAGGGAACCGCTAGGGTTTCGGTCGCCCCAGGGGGCTATAGGCACCGGCTGGGCCGGCCTGGTTGGCCCAGAGGCCCGCTGGGCTGTGGCCCAGTGGGGGGGGGGTTCTTTCCCTTTTTTTCTGTTTCCTTTTCTTCTTCTTTTTATTCTATTTCTTTTCAGTTTTCTTTTATTTTTGTTTTATAAAATATAAAAGTTGTATCTTAAATAGTAACACTAATTATACCTCTGCCACAAAAAGGTTTAACCCCCAAATAATATAGTTTAGTATTTTATAAAATACCAACACATTTATTTATTTGTTTTACCGACAGTTTTAGTTAATTGAATGCATTTAGACATTTTATAAAAATGTGGTTCCTCCACCAACATTACTTATGAATTATTTGTTACATTTAGAACATTTTAGTTTTGACTTTTGAAAACTTTAACTGTTTGACTTTATTTTGAATTTGAATTTGAATCGGTTTCGAACTAACTCGAGATTAGCAACTATAAACGAGGTGATGTGGCACCATTAGCAGAGGATCACTGTAGCTTAATTACCCGGGTGTCACAATTCTCCTCCACTACAAGAAATCTCGTCCCGAGATTTAAGCGGTGGAGTAAGGGGCGAAGGTGTTGGTAGCGAAAAACCTAACGAGTCTTCTCGGTCTTGGCTTCCCTTTCGAAGAGGTTGATCCCTTTCGTTGATGTCTTCATTTCACTGCTTCAAGTCACCATGATCAATTTGTCATCCTTTCTTCGGGATCTCCATCGTACTTACGAATAGGTAAGGGGCAGCTCTACAACGATAGGATGTTACAAGGGAAAATCTTCTGGGGGTTTCCCAAGTATGAACATATGAGTATCTCTCGAGTTGAACAAATGAAACACATCGAGAGCAAAGTAAGACGGTGCAATAAGAAGTTTCAAGCGGATAGGCAATCGTTCATTGCCTGAAACAGAGTGTGAATGGGGTTCAGAGCAACAGGAATAAGTATTGTGTCCGATACCAGAATTGATCACTAGGAAGGTGGCTCGGAAATTACATACGAAGTCAAGCTATAGGAATAACTTTGGCAACAGGGTGTATAGGAGAGTCAGGTTTCGATCCTGTGAAACTGTGGGTTATGGGCCCACCATGTGGTTCTTTTTTTTTTAATAGGAGCAGTGACATCTTGCACGGTCATGATAGCAAGGCATGTCAGGGAGTACCATGTCAGCTATGTCGGCAACAACGTTGGTACCAAGGGCGAGGGACGAAGAGAACCATTTTCCTGCTCGTTAAAACGAGGCGGACCAATAGGCAAGGTTCCCGTCCATCGGTGGTTACCGGAATGTCATCAACAATAGTAACAAGGTCTTACTGACAGAGTTGTACATCGAGGTGTTTGCACAAGCAGTGGATTATTACTGATTATATCATATAGATCATAGAAAAGGTTTAAACAAACAAATGGAAGGAAATATGATCATCAGATTAAACAGAACAATGGAAAGGAAAATATGTTTAAACACATATTTCGAGGGTATATCCTTCCCAAGGACAAGCAAAGCAAGATATCCATGACAGGATATAAAGTAGAAAACCATTTAGGTAAGGGGGGAGGAATCTCATGATATTACTCATACAACGGTGTTAGGATAATTGATAATTAAAATATAGCATCGTGCTTCAAACGTGCCTGTTGAAAATCGGAGTACCATTGACATGCTTCGAGATAGCAGTGACATGGTCTTCAGGTGAAGATCAGACTTTGGAAACACGAAGGATCCATCAAGAATAACTTGTAGAATAAGTCTTACAATTTCCTCATGGATGAATGGATAACCTTGCCAAAAAGGAATCTATAATGATAGGTCCTCCAGCCGGGGGGGGGGGGTGCTAGGCATGACATCATGTTACCGGGTCATCAAAGGATCAACGTCATAACTCTTGGAAAGTTATCCCAACCATCATATCTGACCGAGATTCAGATCCGATTGGTGTCAGGATACCTGAGACTCAGGATGTCCGAGAAGAAAAGGCGCAACACAAATCGTTGAAATGGCATTGCAAGCTTCTCGGGAAATGAACTATGGGAGCGGGTTTCTGAAGCAATAGTTCACCATTAAACCAGGGAGAGGACAAGGAGGTGTCTGGTGAACTCAACGGCAATTCACCGAGATTCCCAAAAGATGGAGGTCCACAATTAAGTGAACAAGGAGATAACATTGGTCAGATCAAATGATATAAGGAAATATGCTCGAGAAAAACATACACAATTAAACATTGATTGAAAGGTGCGCCCGAAATATGGGTTGGGTTGCACGACCAATGTCAGAATGGTGATTCCATAGTCAATAGCCTAAGAATGAACTTCCGACCATTAACTTCAAAAAAATAGGGTTGCTAGAAGGAAAGAATCCAAACAACACCGTTCACTTGTTGGAATTAACACGGGGACCAAGAAAGAATGGTGATGGTGAGAAGTATTTCTATGTCAAGAATTCTCAAGAGGTGGAACAAATCTCAGAACATTCTTGACATAAAGGATGGTAATACTCCAAGGTAAAGAAGAACAATTGCTGGGTAGCAAGGAACTCAAGGTATAACACCAAACATGAACAAGCTTTTGTTGGAGGGAACGCAATAAGGAGGTCGATGACAGCACAAATCATCGAGGGCAAGGATGTATTTCTCATCATTAATTCAATTGATATCCTGGAAAAGCATCAGAATGTAGATGGTGATCATGACACATTTGTCGAGAGATTCCACAAAGATGTAATCGATCCGCGATCACAACAAGTCAAAAGAATGATGAAGCAAGAGGTTATTGGAACCATAGGTACGACACAAACTCGAACTCAAGCTTGTTGTTTAAGGTGAAAGGGTATGACGAGGAAAATCGACGTAAGCTTAGCTATCGTCGCAAATTGGTGCTCCGAGAATAAGGACCAGGTAGCACCGTTAGAATCGTCACGACAATGATATAGCCAAACAGGCTAGGAATGGCGTGATCGGGTACAAACTCGTACTTATAGAAGCTTACTGAAGAGTTGTTGAACCATAGAGCGGACTCGGTTCAGTTATCGGTGTCTTTGAGTGTTCAATAACTCCGAGCCCATGAAAAATTGGAATCAATGAGAATGTAGCACTTGATGAAGAACTCATAAGAAGTTATGCAGTTCCATGATAATCTTGAGATACCAGGGGGTAATACTCGACGGCAAATCAAAGTAGAGGTTGGACTGGGGTATTACCCCGTAGAAGACAAGTGCTTAAACTTGCACGAGAAATGTTATTTAAAGGAGAACATGGTCGGAACCACGATTGCAAAAGGCCAGATCCCAGATATAAGATGAACTTATACCAAAGGAATAATTCATTTAAGAGAATCTTTAATGATAAGATCTACATCGTGTCCATGGGCATGAACACAAGTTCAAGGTCGACTCCCACTTCTCCAATGCATAACCTTCCATTCACTTCTCACGTTCGATGAAGTTGCAGTGTTGAAATTTTATCTAGTGAAGCACCAGAAGAGTATGACTCGTGAAAACTTTCGGGTTCACACGGTTTAGAGAAGGCATATGTTCAACCCATAGGGGCTTCCTAGAAACATATACCACAAGTTTTAAGAGTAAATAACACAAGCCCGAAAGCAGAGCATGGTTGGCCAAGCAGAGGATACAACTTAACAAAGGCATTATGTATCAGGGGAAGAACTCACAAAGTGATCAGATGTGAAGGACACTGTCGGATAACAATCCAACAAAGGACTTGATGGTCCACAAAGGATCTGATACGAGTATCGGTACTCAACTAGAGGAAGGAGAATGCAAGGAGATCAGATTATAGAAACAACTGACTAACTCAATTGTCAAATGCAAAGGAATTATGATTTCCAAATCAAGGGATCAGAAGCAATGCTCTGATTAGGGGTGGATAAGTTGAATAGCCTTAGGGTACAATCAAAGACAATTGGATTGGTCGAGAACCAATTCCAGTTAAAAGGATGGCAGCTCAGCCGGAAAATTAATTTATAAGGATCAATGATGATTGCGTGTATTCGCAAACATAGTGAGTCAACGGACTCAAAATGATAATGACAAGGAATGTCATTAAGACTACGAGACTTATGGGATTAACCATAATGCAAGCAAGCAAGAATTTCAAGAGCCAAAGGCTCCAGAGGATTTTAGGAAGATCGAATATTATTTTGAAGACTTTTGTGAAACACATGAACAACTAGGGATGAGCGGATACTCGGCAAGCGCGAGTAATTATCCGTAGGGGTATTCATGCAGCAAGGAACTCCAGGGCAGTAAGCGTAAAGAATTCTCGGAATAACGAAGAGTATTACAGGACATCTTGTAATAACAAGAGCAACTGGGGATGACAATATGAACGATAGGTGTAAGTAGTTATCCAGAGGGATTTATCGATGGAAGTGAATTGCAAAAGCGATGGCACATAGTCTCGAGAGCACATCGTAGAGTATCTTCGGAATCTTCTGGTTAGCAGACGGTCATCTGAAGTGAGGGGCTCTCCGGGAGAAAGTACTTGCGAGAACCTAAAGTTAGTTTTGTTTTTAGCAAAATCGTTTAACCCGAATAGAAGAGAGTTCAGAATCCCAGAGTAAAGATCGAGGAGTAAAAAATCCTAATACCACCCAATGGCGACGTGGGCCCATGGGCCGCACAGCCATGTTAGTAAAAGTTTTGTAAAGTCTAGACCCGACTTCGGCCAAGGAGTTGGAAGGGGGATTCCTACAGACAGTTGGCTCTGATACCAACTTGTGACGCCCCCGATTCAATCGTACACTAATCATGCACGCAAATGTGTACGATCAAGATCAGGGACTCACGGGAAGATATCACAACACAACTCTAAAACATAAATAAGTCATACAAGCATCATAATACAAGCCAGGGGCCTCGAGGGCTCGAATACAAGTGCTCGATCATAGACGAGTCAGCGGAAGCAACAATATCTGAGTACAGACATAAGTTAAACAAGTTTGCCTTAAGAAGGCTAGCACAAACTGGGATACATATCGAAAGAGGCGCAGGCCTCCTGCCTGGGATCCTCCTAAACTACTCCTGGTCGTCGTCGTCAGCCTGCACGTAGTAGTAGGCACCTCCAATGTAGTAGTCGTCGTCGACGCTGGCTCCTGGCTCCTGGACTCCAGCATCTGGTTGCGACAACCAGAAAGAAAGGAAAGGGAAAAAAAGGGGGGGAGAAAGCAACCGTGAGTACTCATCCAAAGTACTCGCAAGCAAGGAGCTACACTACATATGCATGGGTATATGTGTAAAGGGCCATATCAGTGGACTGAACTGCAGAATGCCAGAATAAGAGGGGGATAGCTAATCCTGTCGAAGACTACGCTTCTGGCAGCCTCCGTCTTGCAGCATGTAGAAGAGAGTAGATTGAAGTCCTCCAAGTAGCATCTCCAAGTAGCATATCCAGGTAGCATCTCCAAGCGCATCTCCAGTCGCATCGCATAGCATAATCCTACCCGGCGATCCCCTCCTCATATCCCTGAGGTAGAGCGACCACCGGTTGTATCTGGCACTTGGAAGGGTGTGTTTTATTAAGTATCCGGTTCTAGTTGTCATAAGGTCAAGGTACAACTCCAAGTCGTCCTGTTACCGAAGATCACGGCTATTCGAATAGATTAACTTCCCTGCAGGGGTGCACCACATAGCCCAACACGCTCGATCCCATTTGGCCGGACACACTTTCCTGGGTCATGCCCGGCCTCGGAAGATCAACACGTCGCAGCCCCACCTAGGCTCAATAGAGAGGCCAGCACGCCGGTCTAAACCTAAGCGCACAGGGGTCTGGGCCCATCGCCCATAGCACACCTGCACGTTGCGTACGCGGCCGAAAGCAGACCTAGCCTAGTGGCGTTCCAGTCCAATTCGGCGCGCGCCGCTCCGTCGCTGACGTCTGAAGTGCTTCGGCTGATACCATGACGTCGGGATACCCATAACTACTCCCACGTAGATGGTTAGTGCGTATAGGCTCGTAGCCAGACTCAGATCAAATACCAAGATCTCGTTAAGCGTGTTAAGTGTCCGCGAACGCCGAACAGGGCCAGGCCCACCTGTCTCCTAGGTGGTCTCAACCTGCCCTGTCGCTCCGCCACAAGTAACAGTCGAGGGCCGTCGGGAACCCAGGCCCACCTTTACCGGGATGGTGCCACCTGTCCTTTCAGCCCCCTCGTCAGAATCACTTGCGGGTACTCAATGAGCTGACCCGACTTTAGTGACCATCTGTATAGTATGTATGTATGTATAGTATATTCCCGTGATCACCTCCCGAGTGATCACGGCCCAATAGTATAGCGAGGCAGACTGACAAGAATGTAGGGCCAATGATGATAAACTAGCATCCTATACTAAGCATATAGGATTGCAGGTAAGGTATCAACAGATGTAGCGACAATGTCAGGCTATGCATCAGAATAGGATTAACGAAAGTAGTAACATGCTACACTACTCTAATGCAAGCAGTATAGAGTAGAATAGGCGATATCTGGTGATCAAGGGGGGGGCTTGCCTGGTTGCTCAGACAAGGAGGGGTCGTCGGTGACGTAGTCGTACTCGGTGGCATCAGCGTCGGTCTCGTAGTCTACCGGAGAGAAGAGGGGGAAGAAATAATGAATACAGAGCAAACAAAGCATCACAAAATATAACAAGGCAATACGCGGTGTTCGGTGTGCCCTACGCGGTAGTAGGTGATACCGGTGAAGGGGGGAAAACATCCGGGAAAGTATTCCCGGTGTTTCGTGTTTTCGGGCA
The DNA here is from genome assembly GCF_018294505.1 of Triticum aestivum. NCBI lineage: Eukaryota > Viridiplantae > Streptophyta > Magnoliopsida > Poales > Poaceae > Triticum > Triticum aestivum. The sequence goes on from NC_057803.1 coordinate 361,553,160, forward strand.
GAGGAGCCGGAGGGGGAAAGTTGCGGGTTCGATAGGTTAGAGGGGTGTGGCGGACGAACGGACTGCGTATCCGGAATCGTCTCGTCGTTCTGAGCAACTTTCATGTTGAAAATATTTTAATCCGAGTTACAGATTAAAAGATATGATTTTTAAAAGATTTTAACAATTTTGGAATTTAATTATTTATTTAATTAATTTGAAAAAATGTATTTATGACGTCAGCATGATGTCATGCTGACGTCAGCAGTCAACAGGGGTTGACTGAGTCAACCCTGACATGTGGGTCCCATTCGTCAGTGACTGTTAACTAATTACCCTAGTTTAGTTTAATTAACAGTAGTTAATTAGGTTAATTAGCCATTAGGTTAATTAATCAGGATTAATTAAATTAATTATTTACTTAATTAATTAATTAATTAATGTTTTAATTATATTAGTTATTATTCATTTATTTATTTAATATATTTATTTATTTATTTATTTATAAAAAAAACAGGGGAGAGGGCCCCTGCTGCCAGTGGCACAAAAGCCACAGGAGCAGGCTTAACGGGCGAGGGGCAGGGGCAGGGGCGGGGCGCCAGTGCGGACGGGCGCGCCAGGGCACCGGCGGCCAGCGACGGGGAGCACCGGCGGGAGCGGGGGAGTACCCAGGAAGCGGGGCGCCGGCAACCACGATGGCCAGGAGGCACGAGCGTAGTTGGGAGGCGACAGGGCGCGCGAGGACGCCAGCCGGGTTGCTCC
>NC_057803.1:361554812-361723143 GCF_018294505.1 Triticum aestivum
TGAGCGGAGAGGAGGGGATCGGGGCGAGGGGATCGGGGGGAGGGGAAGTGGGGACGAGTGGGGAGGGAACCGCTAGGGTTTCGGTCGCCCCAGGGGGCTATAGGCACCGGCTGGGCCGGCCTGGTTGGCCCAGAGGCCCGCTGGGCTGTGGCCCAGTGGGGGGGGGGGTTCTTTCCCTTTTTTTCTGTTTCCTTTTCTTTTTTTTATTCTATTTCTTTTCAGTTTTCTTTTATTTTTGTTTTATAAAATATAAAAGTTGTATCTTAAATAGTAACACTAATTATACCTCTGCCACAAAAAGGTTTAACCCCCAAATAATATAGTTTAGTATTTTATAAAATACCAACACATTTATTTATTTGTTTTACCGACAGTTTTAGTTAATTGAATGCATTTAGACATTTTATAAAAATGTGGTTCCTCCACCAACATTACTTATGAATTATTTGTTACATTTAGAACATTTTAGTTTTGACTTTTGAAAACTTTAACTGTTTGACTTTATTTTGAATTTGAATTTGAATCGGTTTCGAACTAACTCGAGATTAGCAACTATAAACGAGGTGACGTGGCACCATTAGCAGAGGATCACTGTAGCTTAATTACCCGGGTGTCACAGTGGGTATATTCGGCTGTAATTTCTTTATTGTATAGTGTAGGATTATTCTACGTTTCTATGGCTTAGTCTTCTTATTATATAGTGTATGTTTTTTAGAGGTGATAGTATAGAGTAGGATAATTCTTGAACATGTTATATCATTGAAACGGGGGCCAACACACCCAAACATTTCCTGGACAGCATACAAACGAACAAACATGTGTAGTCAATGTGGGCCTTAATTGAGCAGGTCAAAATAATATTAATTGGATAACGATCTGGCCCACTGTAACAACGGCTCTTAGCATCTCATTAACAGGCCAAAAGCTCGACTGGGCCGTATAAATGGAAATGGCCTGCGGGCCTCTAGTAGGACGAAATACATGTCAATTTTGTCTCGGCCCTTTTACTTTATGGGCCAGTAAGAGGCCGAAAGTGCTATGGGCCAGAGGAGGCCCAATTTGCAAACTAGACTTTTAACATGCCAAAAGTCGCGTTGGGCTGAAATGATGCCCTACGGAATGTGGGCCCCTAATGGACCTAAAGTCAAAGGCCCACCTATTGTGCGGGCCGTTAACAGGCCAAGAGACAAAATGGGCTAGGAGTTAGCCCATTTACCGAATGGGCCGAGGACAGGCCTAATGTCACAGTGGGCTAGAATTGGCCCAACTGGAGAATGGGCTGAGAAAAGGCCTAAAGACGTTTCGGGCTATTAACGGGATAGAACTGACGATGGGATCCTAATAGGCCAAAAGAAGATCGGGACATAATTGGGCCCAAAGATGTAGCGGGTCATTAACAGGCTTAAACTAACGATGGGCTTGAAATTGTCAAATCTAGAATGGGCCTTTGATGGGCCGATTCTATGAAAGTTGTATGGGTCATGCTTGTAAATGGGCCTGACTCAAGTAGGCCGCGAATGGGCAGGCCCGCTTGTTTTGACAGGCCCGACCTTTAAACCTGAATGGGCCACTGTTGGGCCGAGACACGTGTCAACGTATCATAGACGCGTTCCATAAATTCGCTGGATGACAACTATTTGAACGCCGAGCCGACACGTGGATCTGGTAGCCAATGAGAATTTTACATGTGGAAAATCCCCATTGGTCCATGCTATTAATGGGTTATCGGATCCAATCCGGAACCCAATAGCTTAAAGGCGACACATTATGGTGTATGCCACGTGCCGGCCACCCTTGACGAAAGCACTTCTATGACACGTGATTTATCGTCATGGCAGTGGACACTTCCATGATGATAATTTTGGTAATGTCATGGAACACTTCTATGACAACACATGTATGACTATCTTGATTTTGTCATACAATCGTCATGGATGTACATGCATGGCAGAAAACGTGACCTACTATGACAAACATGTATCATCATGGAAGTGTATTTTTTTGTAGTGAGTAGACGTGCTCCCGAGGTTGGGCCGCAAGCAGGGGCCCCCGAGAGGGGTGCTGGGGGAGCTCCTCCTGAGGCGATGATGGTTCCTGTGATGCCCCGAGACCGATGCGCCAGGTGTCTTCCAGTTATTCGCTGTTGTTGCCTTCTCATTCGCTTGTGTGTTGCATCTTGCCATGTCATCATCCGCATTGCATCTACATGTTTTCGAAACTTGCATCCGTCCCGGCCTCCCCGTTCCTTCTGTTGTCCATTCTGAGCCCAGTCACACTTGCACGTGCCCGCGGCACCTCTGAAATATTATTTTATAAGTGGCCGGAAAATGTTCTCGAAATGGGTTGAAAGTTGGCATGCGGTGTTGTTATGTTGTCAATAGGTCGCCTCCCAAGTTTCATCGCATTCGGAGTCCGTTTGACTCCCCAACCGTTAAACTTGTAGCGGCATTATAGTCGGTCAAATCGTCAGATGTTTTGGTCTCCGGAACTGCCATCGGGCCTCTCCTTCTCGTCTCTCTCTTTTCTGAGTCCATCAAACCCGCCTTGCCTCTACGGCCTTTTGTCAGACCTCCCCTCCTTGCATAGTGCATCGACCACCCTCGAGTGCGCGTCCGAAAATTGTCCCGAACCCAACCAGGACAGTCGTCACCGTTGGGTCCGGATCATCCCCAAACATCCCTAAAACATCTCTGATTCTTTGTTGGGCTCCCCTAAGCTATTTATTCTCATCTTCCCGATTACGACCAGAGGGACCGAGTAGCCCCTAAGATAACCCTTCCTATCAATGATAGACACCTAACCCTAATCCGAGGAGCTGTCCCATCCATCCCTTTCTTTCAGCCGCCACCCCACCAACTCCCTTCTCTCTCGGGATCATCCCAGATCCAATCCATCTAACCAGTTGCGTCCGACCATCTTCTTGATTTCCGCCACCACCGAACTAGTGCATCCCTTCGGGTCCACCCTTCGTGTCCAACTTTCAAGTTCTCTCATCTTATCATGTTTTGCCCCCTTCTCAACCGGAGTGTTGTCTGAAATCTTTCTTACCCCTTGTGTCATTCTTTCAATAGTTCCGGTGGCAGTGTGTTGTTGATTTCATCAAGTACCCTCTCATATTTTCAAGTTCATGTTCAATTCCATCCATTTACAGTCGGAATGCTGCCCAAATTATATCATCCTTATTCCTTCTCTATCCTGTTTTAACCGGAGTGTTGTGTCTATCATTCCTCTTCTAACCGGTGTCTCATCCAAGTGCTTTCATTTTTCCAAGTTCATATATTGCCTTCCATTTCCAACCGGAGTGTTGTCGTAATTGATCTTTATTGTTCCTTGTAAATATCGGTTCAACCGGAGTGCTTGCATGTACTTCTTGTCCATTGCAACCCTTTTCTTATGTCTTTCATCCTACAAGGTTCTAGTAATGTTCCTTGTTCCTCTATTCTAATGGAGTGTTTTCAACTAGATTCATCTTCGTTGCATTCTTTCTTTCAATTTGTTCAACCTCGCAAGGTTCTTTAGTTTCACTCTTTTGTCAAAGAAGCACCTTAGTTTTACCTCTTCCCCTTCCTCTTCTGTTTTCTCCGGTGCCATCACTAGGATCTTGGGTCGAGATCCTCTCGTAGTGGTGGAGTGTTGTGACACCCCGAGACCGATGCGCCAGGTGTCTTCCAGTTATTCGCTGTTGTTGCCTACCCATTCGCGTGTGTGTTGCATCTTGACATGTCATCATCCGCATTTCATCTGCATGTTTTCGAAACTTGCATCCGTCTTGGCCACCCCGTTCCTTCCGTTGTCCGTTCTGAGCCCAGTCACACTTGCACACGCCCGCGGCACCTCCGAAATATTATTTTATAAGTGACCAGAAAATGTTCTCGGAATGGGTTGAAAGTTGGCATGCGGTGTTGTTATGTTGTCAGTAGGTCGCCTGCCAGGTTTCATCGCATTCGGAGTACGTTTGATGCCCCAACCGTTAAACTTATAGCGGCATTATAGTCGGTCAAATCGTCGGATGTTTCGGTCCCCGAAACTGCCGTCGGGCCTCTCCTTCTCTTCTCTCTCTTTTCTGACTCCATCAAACCCCACTTGCCTATGTGGCCTTTTGTCAGACCTCCCCTCCTTGCACAGTGCATCGACCACCCTCGAGTGCGCGTCCGAAAATTGTCCCGAACCCAACCAGGACAGTCGTCACCGTTGGGTCCGGATCATCACCAAACATCCCTAAAACATCTTTGATTCTTTGTTGGGCTCCCCTAAGCTATTTATTCTCGTCCGCCCGATTACGATCGGAGGGACCGAGTAGCCCCTAAGCTAACCCTTCCTATAATTGATAGACGCCTAACCCTAATCCGAGGAGCTGTCCCATCCATCCCTTTCTTTCAACCGCCACCCCACCAACTCCCTTCTCTCTCGGGTTCGTCCCAAATCCAATCCAGCTAACCAGTTGCCTCCGACCATCTCCTTGATTTCCGCCGCCACCAAACCAGTGCATCTCTTCGAGTGCACCCTTCCCCGCCTTCCCTCTCGATCCAGGAGCCCGAGCTCCCCTCCCTGAGGTCGCCATCTTAAACCGGCCTTGCCGGAGACCAGCACAGCCGCGCCTGATCCCCTTGCCTCCTCGTTTAGTCGCAGCAGCACCCGAGGGCCTCCACCAGCTCAGAGCCGCAGCTCTAACGACCAGGACCGGCCTTGTCCCGCTCCTCTCCTCCCCTGTATCTCCCTTCCCTCCGTTTACCTCTCTCACTTGCTCTCTGTCCTCTCCTGGAAACTGCAGGAGGCAAGCACCATGCCATGGCCTCCCCTGCTCGACGAACGCGTTGCTATCGTTGTCTTCGTGCCCATCCCCGCCTGGTTCTGCTGTGCTGCCGGCCATCTTCTTCGTTCACGGCGGACACTGCTGATGTCCTGCTCGCACGCGCCAAGTTCCTCTACAACGAGCAGGAGCTCGCTCATCCCGCGCCCGCTCGCTCTGCTGCCTGCTGGACTTGCCCGAGCGCTGGAGTTGACCCAGCCGCGCCTCCTCTGTAACATCCGCCATCGCCCCGTTACCCTGCTTCGCTGGAGATCAATGCCGTGAGAACCTTCTTCGAGCCATGGCATGCCAAGGTCTTCACCGCCCACTACAGTCACGCCTTCCTCCAACCTTCGCGAGATCTGGCAAGTATGGCTCTCCCCCGACCCGTTCAGGCCAGTCCGGGCCCTTTCCCTCGAAGGATCCGGCCGATCTCCCCGCGTCCCGCCGGCTGCTGCCTCCTCTGTATCACACTGGTGCATCGTTCCCCTGCTTCTGCGTGCGAGCACGCGAGGACGACGACAAACGCCAAGTCCTCCTTCTCCAGTTGACCGCTGCGCGAGGCCCAGCGCCGCGCCTAGGCCAGCTTCCCAGCGAGCCAGCTTCTTCGCTTGGGCCTAGGCCCATGGTGAGGCCACCCAGCTCCTTGTTTTCCTTCTGGTGGGCTAGCAGATTCGGCCCGCTTCTGTTTTTTCCTTTCAGCGAATTTCCTAATTATCCAGAAAACTGCCAGTTTACAGTTTAGTCCCTAGTCTTCATGCATATAATAACTCATGAACTATGCATCATATGTAAAAACTTCATATATGTAAAATAACTAGAATTTCATCTAGTTTCATTATATCCAACTTTCAACCATGTTTAAAATGTTTATAATGTTGTTTGTTTAAATTTGCTTAAATGTGATGCTAAAATGTTTTATTTCATAATTAAATAACCGTAGCTCCAAATTTAATAAAATTTATATGTAAATGGGGTGGAAAAATGCCTAGTTTAACATGGTGGCAGTACTTTGCATGTTTAACAACTCTGAAATATTGTTTAGGGCAGAACGGCTCGAAACCTGAAATATGCACATGAGGATTTTTCCGGACTTGCTGCTTATTGTTCCGGCTTCATTTAAACTTGCCTAGATAGATAGTTTTCATATGCATCACCTCTTGCCATGCTAACCAACATTTAATATTGTTGAGTACATAAACGGGGGAGAACTAAATAAGTCACGTGGTGTTTCGTCAATATGCAACTCGTTGCATATTGAGCTCCACTAAATTTGTAGCATTGTTTGTTGCACTTTGCCATGCCATGCCTCTTTAAACCGGACATGCATCATACTTGGTTGTGCATCAGGCCATGTTTATGTGATGGTTGTTTACTATGTTGTTTGCTTCTTTCCGGGTTGCTTCTCTCGTTTGCTTCGGTTTCGTTCTGGAGTTGTGAGGTTCCGTTCGACTACGTCTGTTTGTCTTCTTCATGGACTCGTTCTTCTTCCTTGCGGGATCTCAAGCAAGATGACCATACCCTCGAAATCACTTCTATCTTCGCTTGCTAGTTGTTCGCTCTATCGCTATGTCGCGCTACCTACCACTTGTCATATCATGCCTCCCATATTGCCATGTCAAGCCTCTAACCCACCTTTCCTAGCAAACTGTTGTTTGGCTATGTTACCGCTTTTGCTCAGCCCCTCTAATAGCGTTGCTAGTTGCAGGTGAAGATGAAGCTGGTTCCATGTTGGAACATGGATATGTTGAGATATCACAATATCTCTTATTTAATTAATGCATCTATATACTTGGTAAAGGGTGGAAGGCTCGGCCTTATGCCTGGTGTTTTGTTCCACTCTTGCCACCCTAGTTTCCGTCATACCGGTGTTATGTTCCTTGATTTTGCGTTCCTTACACGGTTGGGTGTTATGGGGACCCCTTGACAGTTCACTTTGAATAAAACTCCTCCAGCAAGGCCCAACCTTGGTTTTACCATTTGCCTCACCACCACCTACTTTTCCCTTGGGAGTCGCGCTCCCAAGGGTCATCTTTATTTTAACCCCCCCGGGCCAGTGCTTCTATAAGTGTTGGTCCGAACTAGAGTCCTTTGCAACGCCACCTCAGGGAAACTTGAGGGCTGGTTTTAGTTGTACGGAGTGCTCATCTGGTGTTGCCCTGAGAACGAGATATGTGCAGCTCCTATCAGGATTGTCGGCACATCGGGCGGTCTTGCTGGTATTGTTTTAGCATTGTCGAGATGTATTGTAACCGGGATTCCGAGGCTGATCGGGTCTTCCCGGGAGAAGGAATATCCTTCGTTGACCGTGAGAGCTTGTGATGGGCTAAGTTGGGACACCCCTGCAGGGTATAAACTTTCGAGAGCCATGCCCGCGGTTATGTGGCAGATGGGAATTTGTTAATATCCGATTGTAGAGAACTTGACACTTAACCTAATTAATATGCATCAACCGCGTGTGTAGCCGTGATGGTCTCTTCTCAGCGGAGTCTGGGAAGTGAACATGGTTCTTATGTTATGCTTGAACGTAAGTAGTTTTAGGATCACTTCTTGATCATTGCTAGCTTCACGACCACTGTGTTGCTTCTCTCCTCGCTCTTATTTGGGTATGTTAGCTACCATACATGCTTAGTGCTTGCTGCAGCTCCACCTCATTACCCTATCCTACCCATAAGCTTAAATAGTCTTGATCTCACGGGTGTGAGATTGCTGAGTCCTCCTGGCTCATAAATACTTCCAAACTGTTGCAGGTGCCGATGATACCAGAGCAGGTGACGCAACCAAGCTCAAGTGGGAGCTCGATGAAGATCTTGATCATTGTTTTATTTCGTTTCCTGTTGATCAGTAGTGGAGCCTAGTTGGGACGATCGGCGATCTAGCATTTGGGGTTGTCTTTTATTTTGGTTTCGTAGTCGGACCTTTGATTGTATTCTGGATGATGTATGTTTAACTTGTACTCCCTCTGTCCCATAATATAAGAGCGTTTTTGACACTAGGGTAGTGCAAAAAACGCTCTTATATTATGAGATGGAGAGAGTATTTGTGTGAAGTGGCGATTGTAAGCCAACTCTTTATCCCTTTATTATTCAGTACATGGGATATAGCCGCATTGTGGGTGTTACAGTTCCGCAGCAGGAGGGGCTACTCAAGGCTTGAAGAGCTGCTCCTCGAAGACACCAGGATCCTGAGGCAGGCGCCGAGACACCCTCTTGGCGATGTCGTCAGCTTCCTTGTTCGTAACACACAGCACATGCTGCAGTTCTAGGCCCAAGAATTGTTTCTCAATTTTGCGTACCTCTGCAAGGTATGCCTCCATGTGCTCATACTTCGGCTCGTATACTTTGTTGGAGAAGTTGACGAGGAGCTGGGAGTCGCCCTTGATTGTGAGGCGCTTCACTCCCAAGTCCGCCGCAGCCTTGAGACCTGCGATCAAGCCTTCGTACTCCGTGATGTTGCTGGAGACCTTCTCACCCTGTTGGAAGCAGAGCTGCACGACGTAGTAGAGCTTGTCCTGGGTGGGCGAGATGAGCATGGCTCTAGCCCCCGCGCCCTGACGCGCGAAGGCGTTGTCGAAGTACATGACCTAGCCGTCTGGTGAGAGGGTCGGTCCTCGCCTTCTTCGGGTCTGGGAACATCACCCCATTCCACCATGAAGTACGCGAGTGCAGTGCCCTTGATGACCCTGGTGGTGCTGAATTCCAACTGGAATACCTGCAATTTGATGTTCCATTCGGCGAGTCTCCTAGCAGCATTGGGGCTCCGGAGCACTCTTTGATGGGGTGGCCTTGGAAGTAGTGGCGCGGCTTACGGGAAGCGACAAGGAGTGCGAGCAAGAGCTTTTGCGGCATGGGGTAGCGAGCCCGCGCATCGCGTAGTACCGTGTGGATGAAGTACATCGGGTGCTCGACGAGGGCAGAAGTGTCGGTGGGGTCTTGTACCTCCTGAGGCTGGAGGGCCTCGGGAGCTTGGCCGTTTGTTCGGGTAGTCAGGGCCTCAGGAGTGCCATCCTGAGGATCCTGTTCATCTGTTGGTGCTGCTGAGGCCTCAGGAGCGCCGTCCTGAAGCTGCGTCGTCTTGACCGGGTGCGTGGCATCGTTGGGCGGGCCCTTTGCCTGGCGCTCCTCCTGGACCACCACCAGCGCTGCGCTGGCGGGGTGCGGTGTGGCGGCCAGGTAAAGCACCATGGGCTCAAGAGGACGCGGTGCTACCATCACGGGTGGGCTGGTGAGGTATCTCTTGAGGTCTTGGAATGTCGCGTCAGCCTTCGGAGTCCACTCAAATGGCCCCTTCTTTTTCATTAGCTTGAAGAATGGTAGGGCGCACTCTCCAAGCTTGGAGATGAATCGCCCTAGAGAGGTCACACAGCCCGCAAGCTTCTGCATCTCCCTGAGGGTCAGTATCGGGCTCATCCTCTCTATTGCCTTGACCTTCTCTGGGTTTGCCTTAATTCCCCTGTGCGACACCAGAAACCCCGGCAGCTTTCCGGAGGGGACGTCAAACACACATTTCTCCGGGTTGAGCCGCAGGTCCACCTTGCGCAGACTGGCAAAAGTTTCTTCCATGTCCATGATAAGGGTCCTTGCCTCCCGAGACTTCACCACTATGTCGTCAATGTAGGCCCCAGCGTTTGTCCCGAGGTGCCGGCCCTGAGCAATGTGCATTAGCCGCTGGAAGCTTGCTCCGGCGTTACGCAGCCCAAACGGCATGCAGGTGTAGCAATATACCCCACATGGCGTCAGGAAGGCTATCTTCTCAACATCCTGCACCGCCATCTTGATTTGGTGGTAGCCCGAGAAGGCATCTAGAAAGCACATCATGTCACATTCGGCGGTGGAGTCGATGATCTGATCAATGCGCGGGAGTAGGAAGGGGTCTCGAGGGCAAGCCTTGATAAGGTTGGTGAAGTCGACGCACATGCGCTCCTTCGCTCCCTTCTTGGGGACGACCACCGGATTTGCCAGCCATTCCGTGTACCGCACCTCCTGAATCACACCAACTTCTTGCAGTTTGCGCGTCTCCTGGATGGTGAACGACCGCTTCTCTATGGACTGCCGTCACACCCTTTACTTCACTGGGCACATGTTAGGGCATACCCTCAGGTTATGCTCGATTACCCCCTTCGGGATCTCGACCAGATCCTTAGGCTCCCATGCGAACACCTTCTTGTTCCTGCGCAAGAAGCTGACCAACGCCTCATCTTGATCTGGAGGGAGACCGGCACCTATAGTGAACATGGCACCCGATGCCCCGTCTTCATCAACCGGCACCTACTTCGTCTCAGCGTGATCCTGGGAGAACCGCTGTTTCTTCTTTGCTAGCGCATCCCTCAGAGCCTTTGGGCTCTTTCCTCACTTGGCCGCGTGATAGTCGCGGCCCTGAAGGCGAGCTTGAGGGCCAACAAGGCTTCCTGGTGTCTCCGGCCATAGTGAGGATGCCGCTGCTCCCCGGCATCTTCATCAGATTGTAGGCGGTGTGGGTCGCTGCCATGAACTAGGCCAAGGTCGGGTACTCAAGGATGGCATTGTAAGGGAGGCCGATGCGGGCGATGTCGAAGTCGATGAGCTCGGTGCGGTAGTTGTCACGGGTGCCAAAGGTGACAGGAAGGCAGATCTACCCTATGAAGCAGGTGGAACCGTCGACGACCCCGGAGAAGGGCTTGCTGGGGTGGAGCCGGGAATGAGGCACGTGAAGCAAGCCAAACGCCTCCATAGAGAGCACATTGAGCCCGGCTCCACCGTCGATGTGAGTCTTGGTGACCGCCACATTGTAGATGGTGGGGGTGCAGAGCATCAGGAGTGCGCCGGCGCCAGTGGTGCTCGCGAAGTGGTCCTTTGAGTCGAAGGTCAGGTCTGCCTTGGGTGCCGCCCAGCCCGGGGAGCCCCTTATTGTACGCGGGCGGCACCCACCTAGTGGAAGAACTGCTTGACGTGGAGGTCGGAGGGCGGCGACTGCGAACCATGGAGGAGGGCCATGATGGTGTAGGGCGCCAGTGCCGCGAAGCGCGTGATGAAGAGGCTGCGCATCTCCTCCCAGGAGGCCATAGAAGATCCTGACAGGTTGAGCAGCCAAGCGCGCGGCGCGCCTACGAGGGCCATAGGAAGCCAGTTGGCCATGACCTTTTCGTCGCCACCGGCTGCCAACACAGCCTCCTCGTACGCCTAGAGAAAACCTGCTGGATTGCCGCACCGTCGTATCAGGGCGGCAGCTCTGGCCTGAATCTGGGTGGCCACTGCACCCGCCGCAGGGCAGGGGTGAAATCTCGGAGGCCCTCGGCTCCTCTAAAGGAGCGCGTCGATCCGGTCGATGGTGGAGCATCCGCCATGAGAGCCAACAGCGGAGCGCAGCGGGCAGAGCGGCAGATCTTCGATGCACCCCTACCCTGGCATGCGAAATGTCGGATTTCAGGTTCCGCAGACCCTTGAGAGGTTCGAACTCTGGTGTGCGTGCGAAGAACTCGTCCTCCCCAGTCTGCCTACTCACTAATCTCCTAGCCTAGCTCGACTAACTGAATGGAAAAGAGACACGGTAGTTTACCCAGGTTTGGGCCACCTTGCGGTGTAAAACCCTATGCCTTCTTTGTGGTGGATTGGCCTCGAGGGATTGAGGATGAACTATTACACTGAGAGAACAACTTCGGGAGGAGGAGTGTTCTTGTAATCGATGAGCTGATGGGTGTGAGGATGATCTGAATGATGGTGTCGGGACCCTGATCCTAGGTCACACCAATCTAGCATGTAACACATCATATCACCTTGCGGCCTCACGCACGGTATCCCCACCGGTGTCGCCTTACCATGGCCCGGGACCATTTGCGCCTTTTGGCTCACGTATATGATAGTGTCGCTAGCATCCATATGACAGAGAACCCGGGCCGACATGACTAGTCGTGAACCCAAAGTGGCACTAACTTACAGGTACAGGCATACATGAATCAACCTCGAGCATGTCGGTCAACAACGTATGAATCCAGGCTGTAGCAACTAGGCTAACAGGATCCCGGGAACCCGGGCTGTAGCAGGCTAACAGGACTCCGGATGTCTCCGCGTGACATTTCCCTGAAGGGACAGACACAGGAACGAAGTGAATCACATGCCGGCCAGTCTAAGTGTTCCGGAGCAGTAGTGCTAGGCTAACAGGACTCCGGAAAACCGGGCTGTAGCGGACTACCAAGGCTCAGTGGAAGCACTAGACTACATTTCCCCATAAGAAAGGCTACCAAGGATGAACAACTAGATTGTTGGATCCCACACATAGCAATACACATCACACGTACACATACCATGCAAGTATGTGCTGTACAACATGGCATCACAACATAACTCAAACTCATATAGATAAAGGCCCAGAAGAGCCACATAGCATTCAATTCAAACAGGGGTCACATGACCCATCATTCAGAGCATACAAACAACGGAAGCATTACATGTCTGAGTACAAGACTAAGGAGCCTGACTAAACACAACCCTCCCAAGGTTACAAGATCGTAGCTGGGATACAAGCTACTCGTCGAAGTCACTAGTGTAACCAACTACAAAACATAAATAAGCAAACGTGAGTACGAAGGTACTCAGCAAGTCTTACATCAGAATTATCTACATATGCAACATTATCAACAAAGGGGGTGGTGCAGTCTTAACAGCAGCAAGCCAGCTTTGACTCAGTGGCTAACCTACACTACGAGTATCAGAAACTTGTTTGAGGTGAGGAGACGCACACGAGTCCACATATTCACCATATCAATACTCCACTACGGATCCGTTCTCGTCTCCCTACGAGAAGGCCATCCATAGCACTCACGCTTATCTTGCGGATTTTACAGTATCCACTTCAAGTTGTCTATGTACTACATAAGTCCTCCAAGTTTCCATATCCGAGGAAAACGGCTATTCGAATAGATAATGTTAACCTTGCAGGGGTGTACTTCTTCACACACGCTCTCGCCACTTATCGCCCTGTACACGCCATGTACCTCGGCAACCTTCAAGCGGAAGCCGGGCGAGGGTGTCGGCCATGACCTGACTAACCACACAAGTCTCTCGTCCAGGTTTATCGCCTATTCGAGTTCCATTCGCAAGGAGTTCCAGCCGAAGTCTCTAGTACGGCCCCAAATGATGTGTGCAGGGTTCCCAAGCCCACCATCCGGGTGCCACTTGGTACACCGTGCCATGGTGCCTAGTCTGTCCCAATCCCGTCCCGTCGGACACCACCTGGTAGACAAGTAGCACTACCTACAAACGCCAGAAACTAGTTGCAACTCCTGGACAGAGATCAAGTGGATTAATAAGCCGAGAGGGGCCGGATAATCGGAAACCAATGTGTGGTAGTAACTGGACTTGGATAACATACACAGAACTCAGTGCTTAGGGACGGTTCCAATGAGACAACCCACCATGTACTCCTACATGGCCTCTCATCGCTACCTTTACCAAAATGTGTTCACACACTTAGCCTTTATCGGTAGGACATGTTCACCTCTCCGATTCATTCCCGATGAATCCGACCAGACACAACTCTAAGCATAGCTGGCATAAAGAAAACAAGCATGGATGAGCAGGCACATCAAGGCTCAAGCAAATCCTACTCATGCTAGTGGGTTTCAACTATTTACTATGGCAATGACAGGTCATGTAGAGGAAATGGGTTCAATTACCGTAGCAGAAAGTAGCAGTTGAATCATTGTTGTCCTACTGCAGTATAAGGAGCATGAGCGAGAGAGTGGGATTTATTGAAATGCTCAAGGGGGGTTGCTTGCCTGATAGAACGACGAACAGGCACTGCTCCTCTGACAGGTACTCGGGAACACCTTCCGGAGTGGAACCTATCGAGAAGAAACGGTGCCGGCAATCAATACACAAACAATGCAACAATATGATGCATGAACATAACATGTGCAAATGGTAGTGTTTGGCCTAATGCAAGATGCTACCAAATTGGTTGAAGCCCATTTGAATCAAAGATTCAAATGCAAATTCAAAATGAAGCATTTAAAATGCCCATATTATGTTTTCACTTATACAGCATGTATAAGTTGGTTTTTCATGCATGTAACAGGCATAAATGGATTCCTTGAATTTTTCTGATCATTTTTCATATACGAATTATTTCATTCTGAGCTACGGTTGAATTTCTATGAATTTTAGAAGTTTATATCATTTTCTGGATTTTCCTAATTATTCTAATTTAAACTAAATCCAGAAATGACTTATTGCGTCAGCATGACGTCGGTGTGATGTCAGCAAGTCAACAGGCGCGGTCCAGGTCAAACCTAACTAGTGGGACCCACTGGTCATTGACGAACTAAACTAACCTAGTTTAATTAGCACTAACCTAGGTTAAACTAATTAGTTTTAAACCTAAACTAGACTAATTAACCGGGCGGGGCCCGCATGTCATAGACCCAAGGGAGGTCGAATCCCCTGGTCAACCGGGCAAACCTGCCGGTGGCTCGACACCGGCGAGTCCAGATGCGGCGGTGTGCTGCGGGTTTTGCCTACCGGGCGCCATTTGGCGCGCGGAGCGCAGCTACGGGATGCGGACGCTCGTCCGCATCCCACCGTGGTGGTGGCGCGGCTGGGGAGTGGCCGGAGTGGTGCACTAGCAAGCGACCTGAGGCGTGCTGCGGCTTCCTGTGGATGCCCGGAGCACGACTACGTGCTTGGTTTGGCCAGGCGGGGCTGCTAGCGACGGCGAGCTTTGTGGCGGCGGCGGCGGGCTCCGGCCGAGGTGGGAACCACGGCTAGAGGTCGCAAGAGATGACGGGGAGAGGGGCGGAGGAAAGAGGGGCTCACAAGGAACAATCGGAGCAGGCTAGTGAGCTCGGGGAAGGCAGGAGGGCGACGAATTTGATGGCGGCAATCCGCGGCACCAGCGAGGAAGACGACGTCGAGGGCAACTCTGCAGGGCATCCCGGCTTGCATGAGTCGTCAGAGAGGTCGAGGACGGCAGCACGGAGCTAATGGGCATGTCCAGGGGGCGAGGGGGAGGCAGTGGCCGCGGCGGTGCTTGTCGGCGGCGACGGCAGCGCTTCGGCCGTCGCGGGAGAGGATGACAGAGGAGGGGAGAAGCATGGGAGAGAGTGGGAGAGGTGCGGGGCGTCTCCGTGGCATCCACAGCGGCGTCGGGAAGGGGACAGGCAGGCAGGGCGAGAGGAGGTGGCCTCGGCGTGTGGCCGCAGGTGCTGGGCACGCGCCTCTCGTCCTCCTAGCGAGAGGAGAGAGATGACTGGCAGGGCCAGCTGGCTGGGCCGGCCAGCTGGGCCGCACAGTGCCAAGCCTCAGGTAAGTTTTCCCTTTTTGTTTTCTTTTCTATTTCTGACATTTGTTTTGACTTAAAATAAATATTAGCACAATTCTAAAAATGTTGGGATTCCTTGTGACCACTAGTTATGATATACTAGAGGCCCTCACCAATATCCAACATTTTTGGAGCCATTAAAATATTTATATTATTTAAACAGCTCCAAGTCAAATACATATGGGTTCATTCAAAAATCCAAAATGTTTAGCAAAAATGTGCATCACCTCTGGTTGTTAATTGCAACATTTTCCAAAGACCATGAACATTTTTGAAGAGCATTTTGGGTTTATTGAAATTCCATTTTTAAATTGAACCTATTTGAATTTGCTTTTGTGCTAGGGTTTGAAACATTCCCCATTTCAAATTCATTTGAAACTTAAACATGATGCAAAAAAGCAAGCCTAGCTCATGCCAGAACTAGGGATGTGACAACTCGCCCCCACTCGGAAAAATCTCGTCCCGAGATTCAGGAGCCGGTGTAAATAAAGCGGGGTACTCAAGTCGAAGACGATCTTCTCGCTCCCAAGTAGCTTCTCTCTCGGAATGATGAGACCACTGAACCTTGAGAAACTTGATGATATGATGTTGAGTGACACGCTCTGCTTGATCCAGAATGCGAACGGGGTACTATTGATAAGTGAGTTATCTTGGAGATCAAGCGTTTCGTGGTCCACTCCACGGATGGGATCCGAGAAGCAACCCCTGAGTTGAGAGACGTGGAAGACATCATGAACTCGAGAAAGATGTGGGGGTAGTTCCAACTGGTAGGCAACCTCTCCTCGTTTAGCGAGAATGCAAAAAGGACCAATGTAACGAGGAGCCAACTTGCCCTTGATGCCGAAACGATGGGTACCCTTCAAAGGAGTAACCCGAAGGTAAGCCTTGTCGCCAACTTCATAAGCTACTTCCTTATGACGACGGTCATACTGGCTCTTTTGACAAGACTGGGCTGTTTTCAAATTCTCACGAATAATGCGAACTTGATCTTTTGCTTCCTGGATCATATCCGGTCCAAAGAATTGTCTTTCACCGGTTTCTGACCAGTTCAAAGGTGTTCGACATCTTCGTCCATACAGAATCTCGAACGGTGCTTTCTTAAGACTGGATTGATAGCTATTGTTATAAGCAAACTTGGCGAAAGGAAGACACTTCTCCCAATCCATACCGAATGAGATGACACAAGCTCTAAGCATGTCTTCGAGAATTTGGTTGACCCTTTCCACATGACCAATTGACTGAGGGTGGAAAGCGGTACTGAAAGAAAGATGGGTTCCCATGGCATTCTGGAAACTTTCCTAGAAATGAGAGGTGAAAAGACTGCCACGGTCTGAATTGATCTCTAGTGGAACACCATGGAGTGACACTATTCGGGAGATATATAAGTCAGCGAGCTGACTAGCAGTGATACTCTCTCGAACAGGTAGGAAGTGAGCCACTTTGGAAAGACAATCAATGACTACGAAGATAGCATTATTTCCTTTCTTGGTCCTGGGAAAGCCAGTGATGAAGTGCATACCAACTTTGTCCCATTTCCACTCGGGAATAGCTAAAGGTTCAAGGGTGCCAGCAGGTCTTTGATGCTCTGCCTTAACGCGACGAGAAACGTCACAGTTGGCAATATACTGAGCGATTTCTCTCTTCATCCTAGTCCACCATAACCTCTGGCGTAGGTCCTGATACATCTTTGTACTACCGGGATCAATCGTGAGAGGGGATTCATGGGCCTCCTTAAGGATCAGTTGCTGCATCTGTTGACATTTGGGAACCACCAAACGGTTTCCAAAGTAAACAACACCTCGTTAATCCATAGAGAAACAGTCGGCAACTCCCTTGGAAATATTTTTCTTGATCCAGGAGATTCCCGTATCATGCTTCTGAGCCTCTATGATCTGATCCGTAAGGGTAGGTTTCGCCACCAAGGTAGAAAGGGAACCATGAGGAGCTATGTGAAGGTTAAGCTTACAGAATTCCTCATGGAGGGGTGGTTGACATTGTTGCAACATGAGGTTGTTGCAATAGGATTTACTACTTAAAGCATCAACCATGACATTGGCTTTGCCTGGGGTGTAGGTGATTCCTAAGTCGTAATCCGAGATCAACTCCAACCAATGTCTCTGTCTGAGATTCAGATCTGGTTGGGTGAAGATATACTTGAGACTCTGATGGTCAGTGTAGATTTCGCAATGGTTACCAAGAAGGTAATGTCACCAAGTCTTAAGTGCATAGACTACGGCTGCAAGCTCTAGATCATGTGTAGGATAATTTTCCTCATGTGGAAGCAACTGTCGAGATGCATAGGCAATCACATGATGATCCTGCATCAGAATGCAACCTAGTCCTTGACGCGAAGCATCACAATAGATAACAAAGTCTTTAGTGAAATCCGGTGTCACGAGTATGGGCGCAGAAGTTAGGCATCTTTTCAGTGCCTGAAAACTGTGCTCACACTGTGGGGTCCACTCAAACCTTTTATCTTTCTTGAGAAGTTCCGTGAGGGGTTTGGCCACTTTGGAGAAGTTTTCAACGAAGCGGTGATAATAACTGGCTAGACCAAGGAAACTCCTAACTTGCTTAACCATTTCGGGTGGATTACAATCGAGAACGGCTTTAACTCTTTCGGGATTGACAACAATGCCCTTACCAGAGATCACGTGGCCTAGATAGGTCACTTCTGGCAACCAAAATTCACACTTGGAGAACTTGGCATAAAGGCGGTGCTCTCTGAGTTTTTCTAACACAAGTCTAAGATGTTCAGCATGCTCTTCCTTGTTCTTCGAGTAAATGAGAATATCATCGAGGTAAACCACGACGAACTTATCTAAGTACTCCATAAAGATCGAGTTCATCAAGCGGGAGAAAGTAGCTGGAGCATTGGTTAGGCCGAAAGACATCACAGTGTACTCGTATTTACCATAACGAGTGACAAAGGCCGTTTTGGGGATGTCCCCGTTTCTGATTCTGATCTGGTGGTAGCCTAACCTCAAATCCATCTTGGAAAATACTGAGGATCCAACGAGCTGATCATACAGGTCATTGATCTTGGGGAGTGGATACTTGTTCTTTATCGTGACCAAATTAACGGGAGGATAATCTACAACCATCCGATCCGTACCATCATTCTTCTTGACAAAGAGGACAAGACAAGCCCAAGGAGAAGAACTGGGACGGATGAAACCCTTTTGCAAGGACTCATCAAGTTGTTTCTTACGCTCGGCTAACTCCAAATGTGCCATCTTGTATGGTCTCCTAGAGATTGGAACAGTTCCTGGGATAAGTTCTATGACAAACTCTACATCTCTGTCAGGTGGGACACCTGGAAGTTCTTCTGGAAAGACATCCGGGAAGTCACGGACTACCGGAATATCTTCAAGGTCTAGAAGAGGGCTGGCATTAAGAGAATAGAGTTGACGCCTTGCAACTCTAGTGGAGACAGTGACTATTTTGCTAGATGGATGTGTAAGTTGAACAGATCTAGTGTAACAATCGATCTTGGCATGATGAGCTGTCATCCAGTCCATGCCCAAGATGATGTTAATATCTGAAGACTTGAGATATATCAAAGAAGCAAGGAATACCAGTATGTCAACAAGGATTTCATTACCATGGCTTACCTTGGAGGTTTGCCATTTGGAACTAGGAGTCTGGATTATTAGTGGAGTTGGCATATCACAAAATGACATGTCGTGCAACCGAGCATAACCTTCGGATATGAAGGAGTGGGATGCTCCGGTATCAAACAGAACTGAAGCTGGGTGACAATTGACAAGAAGCGTTCCCAATACGACGTCAGGATCATCTTGAGCTTCTGTAGCTGAGACGTGGTGCACACATGCTCGTTCAGTGGTGGCTGGCTTGGTACTGATCATCTTGCCTAATGGCTTTTCACGGCCAACAGACCTCTCAGACTGGGGTGGAGTATAACTGGACTGAGGGCAGTCACGTGCATAGTGTCCTGGTTCTCCACAGGTGAAGCAAGTTCCTGAGGTAGGATATGGACCTACATTGGCAAGTGGTCCACTAATAGGCTTGGGTGGAGCACGTTGCTGATTTGGGTGAGGCGCCACATCGGATGGCCTTGGTGCATATCCAGGTGGAAGAGTTGAGTTCGGGATCCAAATCCGTCGCTTCTGAGAGCCAGAGCGGGAGGAAGAACCTAGATCACGGTTGTGCTTACGAGACTCCTCGTAAGTGAGCTGAGCTGTCTCTGCATTAATGGCCTTGTTCACAAGAGCCTGGAAAGTATCACAATGATGCAGGTGGAGATCACGACACAACTTAGGGTTGAGACCCTTCCGGAACCTAGCCTGCTTCTTGGCGTCCGTGGACACTTCTTTTGTAGCATAGCGGGCGAGGTTTCCAAACTCTCTACTGTAAGCATCAACAAGCAGCTTACCTTGGGTAAAACTACAGAACTCTTCCCTCTTGGGGTCAATGAGAGCCTGAGGAATGTGGTGCTCACGAAAAGCCTTGGTGAAATCCCTCTAGGTAGGAATCTGACCAGCTGGAAGCATAGCCTCATAGCTCTGCCACAAAATACTACCAGGACCTTCCAGGTGATAGGTAGCATAGGTGACCTTGTCACCTTCAGCTATGTTCGTAGAATGCAACTTGTGAGTGATGCTCCGGAGCCAGTCATCTGCATCGAATGGCTCAATGGAATGATGGAAGGTGGGTGGTTTCGGACCAATGAAGTCGGTCATGGAAACCAACTTCTTACGCTGATGTGCGGTGTTCTGCTCAATCTATGCTAGCAAGCGGTTAGTCTCATGCTTGTTCCTCTTGGATGCTAACAAGAACTCTGCCATCAAAGGCTGGTCAGGAGGATCCTCATCCCTACCATCTCCGTGGTTCTTGCTATGAGAAACTGAACCTCGGTTAGCAGACGACATCCTGGCACAGAAACCAAGGAAACAAGGATGGAATTAGCATCGACATAAGGATGCGGAATGTAATGCAAAAGCATTGGAAACTCTTGAAATCCTAGGACAATTTCGGCAGCATAACGGCTGTAAATGCTCAAAAAGGATTTTGAGACATTCATCAAAGGAATAGCATAATCACTCAGCATCATAATATCAAGGTTCTGGGTCAAACTGATGACACACGGAAGTAGTAGAACTGTACGGAGACACAAACTCAACAATCCTAAGACTTTACGGTTTAGTAACACGTCATCCTGAGAGATAGAGGAGAAGCCTAGTCCTTAACCCTCGTAGAAAAGAAGAGGCTGACTCACAAAGAATGACATGACGTAAAGGAGTAAAAAGAGCCTTACGTTCCCTTCCACAATCAATTCCCTTATATAACTAAAGGATTTTTAGACTCAACTTCGACCAGTTTGGCTTGGTAATCCTATAGTCAGTCAAGCTCTAATACCAACGCTGTCGGGACGCTAATCCTAGGTCACACCGATCTAGCATGTAACACATCATATCACCTTGCGGCCTCACGCACGGTATCCCCACGGGTGTCGCCTTACCATGGCCCAGGACCGTTTGCGCCTTTTGGCTCACGTATATGATAGTGTCGCTAGCATCCATATGACAGAGAACCCGGGCCGACATGACTAGTCGTGAACCCAAAGTGGTACTAACTTACAGGGACAGGCATACATGAATCAACCTCGAGCATGTCGGTCAACAGCGTATGAATCCGGGCTATAGCAACTGGGCTAACAGGACTCCGGGAACCCGGGCTGTAGCAGGCTAACAGTATTCTGGATGTATCCACGTGACATTTCCCCGAAGGGACAGACATAGGAACGAAGTGAATCACATGTCGGCCAGTCTAAGTGTTCCGGAGCAGTAGTGCTGGGCTAACAGGACTCCGATAAACCGGGCTGTAGCGGACTACCAAGGCTCAGTGGAAGCACTAGACTACATTTCCCCATAAGAAAGGCTACCAAGGATAAACAACTAGATTTTCGGATCCTGCACATAGCAATACACGTCACATGTACGCATAACATGCAAGTATGTGCTGTACAACATGGCATCACAACATAACTCAAACTCATATAGATAAAGGCCCAGAAGAGCCACATAGCATTCAATTCAAACAGGGGTCACATGACCCATCATTCAGAGCATACAAACAACGGAAGGATTACATGTCTGAGTACAGACAACTACAAAAGGAAAAGACTAAGAAGCCTGACTAAACACGACCCTCCCAAGTGTATAAGATCGTAGCTGGGATACAAGCTACTCGTCGAAGTCACTAGTGTAACCAATTGCAAAACATAAATAAGCAAACATGAGTACGAAGGTACTCAGCAAGTGTCGGTGTCAAAACCGGCGGATCTCGGGTACGGGGTCCCGAACTGTGCGTCTAGGCCGGATGGTAATAGGAGGCAGGGGACACGAAGTTTTACCCAGGTTCGGGCCCTCTTGATGGAGGTAAAACCCTACGTCCCGCTTGATTAATATTGATGATATGGGTAGTACAAGAGTAGATCTACCACGAGATCAGAGAGGCTAAACCCTAGAAGCTAGCCTATGGTATGATTGTTGTTGTCCTACGGACTAACCTTTGGTTTATATAGACACCGGAGAGGGTTAGGGTTACACAAGGTTGGTTACAAAGGAGGAGATATCCATATATGTATTGCCTAGCTTGCCTTCCACGCCAAGTAGAGTCCCATCCGGACACGAGACGAAGTCTTCAATCTTGTATCTTCATAGTCTAACAGTCCGGCCAATGGAGATAGTCAGGCTATCCGGAGAGCCCCTAATCTCCCTCAGTAGCCCCTGAACCAGGCTTCAATGATGATGAGTCCGGTGCGCAGTATTGTCTTCGGCATTACAAGGCGGGTTCCTTCTCTGAATACATCACAGAGGGTGAATACGAGGATAGTGTCCGACCCTGCAAAATAAGTTCCACATCCCACCATAGAGAGAATAATATTTTCACAGATCTAATTTGCCGGCTTGTTTTGGCAGTGTGACATTATGTCATGGCCCGGTGATTATTAAAACCGTTTCTTTTAACCAGCCTCGCACATAATGCGAGGCAGTTTTTTGACACGTCTTGTCAAAGCAGAGATCGTGTCCCCTTATTACGGGATTCTCATCAATACGGGCGTGGGTAACCCAACCGCGCCATCAATTACGGCGCTTGGGGGATAAGCGAGTTTTACCAGGCAAGTGGGGACCCTTAGTTTCGTCCGCTCATATAAAGGGATAAGGGTTCACCTGTCTATCCACGCCTTCTTCCTCCTTTGCTCATCTGTTTTCGCATACTCGAGCTCTAGGGCCCAAGTCCACACTTCCACCTCAACCTTCTCCAACCATGTCCGGAGCGGGAGGAAAGTGGATGGTCTCCTCCGTCACAGAGGGAGACATCAAAAAACTGCGCGGAGCCGGTTACTTAGCCGCAAACATCGCGCATCGGCTGCCCGCTGCGGGGCAGATCGTCCCTACCCCGGAACCTTACGAGAGGGTAGTTTTCCTTCACCACTTCCTCCGTGGACTAGGGTTTCCCCTCCATCCATTCCTCCGTGGTCTCATGTTTTACTACGGGCTGGACTTTCATGATCTGGCCCCGAACTTCATCCTCGACATTTCGGCGTTCATCGTCGTGTGTGAGGCTTTCCTCCGCATCCGGCCCCACTTCGGCCCGTGGTTAAAGACCTTCAATATCAAGCCGAAGGTAGTACGAGGCCAACCAGCAGAATGCGGCAGAGCCATGGTGGGCAAAATGCCCAACGTCATATGGCTCGAAGCCTCCTTTGTGCAGACAATAAAGGGATGGCAATCGGCGTGGTTCTACATCACCGAGCCGTGCGACGCCAAATGGGCGGCAACCCTTGAGTTTCGATCCGGATCCCCAACACGGCTTACTTCCTGGAAAGAGAAGGGCTTGTCGTGGGGTTCATCGGTGGAGCTGGATGGACTCTAGAAATGTACCCGGAGCATGCCGAGCAAGAAGCTCAGGCTTGTCAACATAATCCAAGTTATGCTCATCCGCCGGACCCTCCCGTGTCAACAACGGGATTTTACCTTGTGGGAGTTTGACCCGGCCCAGCACCAGACTCTGAGCGAGCTCTTCGACACGACGCACAAGGACGTCTGGAAGGTTCTGTTCAAGGGTGCCGAGGTCCCCCCATCTCTCTCCGAGGACCAAGGACTAAGCGCAAAGCGCATAGCGCGTCCGGTGAGTTCGATATGTCTCATAGGTCATTTATTTTCCCCAGCTTAATTATGCACGGGGTCTAATCTCCCTGCCTTTGATAGGACTGGGTGGAGATGTCGGGGAAGATTAACTGTCCGGCCCCTTTGCCCGAAGACACTGCGAGCGCTCTCCTGACGGAGATGCTGACTCCGGCTCCTTACAAGGTGCCGGAGAAGACCAAGAAGGCCAAGGGAACCCGAAAGCATTCTCGGCGCCAGGTATTATCGGACTCATCGTCCGATAACTCTGCGGCACACTCCTCCCCCGAAGACGAGGAAGAAGAAGATGATGCTCCCCCACCGACTGGGGGAGACAAGAAAAGGAAGGCCGCTCCTACTGGGGAGGCCGGGGGGTCCAAGAAGGGAAGGACTCTCCTTCTGGACAGTTCCACCGCCGCCGACGAAGGCGAAGACGAATGGTTGCCCAGGGTCAAGCCCCCGGGGAGATCGTAAGTATTCGGATACCAGAGCAACTCATAGGATTCCTTTGTCGCACTGCTTTCCCTAATCGTCGAACATGATTATGCAGGCCGCCACGAGCCAATATCGAGGTATCATCGGACGGCTCCCTGGGCTCGTCGGACATGGATAGCGATCCGGTCCCGACCGCCACCTCCCCTCATCCTGCCGACGATGCCGAGGTGTTGTCTCAAGAGGCACCGGATCGAGGGGAGACAGTCCCGGAGGCGCCTCAAGGCAACCTTCTAGACTCTGGGAGCCGAGGGGACGCAGCCCCCGAGAGCTCCGAGTTCGGCCCTCAGCGGAACACCGTGCCAGACCCTCCAGTGGTTCCGGGCTCGGGCAGGCAGTCTCCTTCTAAGAGGGGCAAGACGCCTATGCCGGTGACCTCTGTCCATCTAGAGGCACCGGACAATCTGCTGGAAGCGCTTCGCAGCGCTTCCATCGACGAGGAGCACCGCATTATCATGAGTGCGGTGATCCAGAAGGTTCAGTCCGCCAAGAGCGGATTGACTAAAGCCTGTGCTAGCCTTCTAACAAGCTTCGAGGTAAGTGTTTTAAAATGTAGTAGAAATATTACCGCATAGACAGTAGCCCTTGATGCTTTGTTCGTGTTCACAAAGAAAAGCCGAACAGAGGATCAAATAATAACGCAGGAGTCTAATATAAGTATGTCAATATGCATACGCAGGCTTCGCTGCTGGCGTCCGCCGCACTGACTGTGGAGGTCGATGTACTGAAGCAGGCCCTCGAGGGGTCCCGGAAAGACCTCGGCCTTGCTAAGAGGCAGCTCGAGGAGAACAAGGGTAAGTAATACCCCGTCTATAGATATGTATATATATAAAAAAGGATGCGATTGCCAAATGACAGGATCATTGTATGTTTGTTAGGGGCCACGACCGAGGTGGCGACCCTGAAGCAAGCGCTAACCCAGGCCGAAGATAAAGCGGCCAAGGAGCACACCGAGCGAGAGAAGCATGAGACTCGGGTGGGCGAGGTGCAGCAAGAGCTCTAGGCTCTCGTGGCGAAGCATGAGGCGTTGGAGCTTGACTCAAAGACGCGACAGTCAGAGCTTGCCGCGGCCCTCGAGAGTGCAAAAAGTGCAAAGGCCGAAGCCCGAAAGGCCCTCCAGGAGATCGACGCGATGAAGAAGATAGCGGCGGGTAAGGCTTTCTATATGCAAAGCAAGCATGTAAAAGTAAATTGCCGATTACTTACCCGAATCCTGAGCTCTCCAGGAGCATTTGCAGATTTGCCCCGCAGTGTGTCCGATGCCGCACAATTTTACCAGGCCGAGGATGGAAGCTCAACGGAGAAGGTGTTCTGGTCTCAGTATGCTGAGGCCGAACATCCGGTGCCGATGAGCGACCAGCTGAACCAGATGGTCGAGCTACATAAGGCGGCCGATCAAGCCATGAAGGGCTTTATAGTCCGGCTGTGGCCTGGTGATGCCCTTCTGAACAGCTTCTTCGGCCTGGCGAGGTGGCTTGTGGATGCCTGCCTGCGGCTGGAGGTCACCAAGCGATCTGTCTGCATTGAAGGTGCACGCCGGGCTTTCGCCCGTGTGAAATTGCAGTGGGTCAAGCTAGACACCGTGAAGCTGATCAAGGAGGGGCCGCCAGAGGGCAAGGAGCACCGTCACCCCGAGATGTACTACGAGGGTGTTCTGCTGGGTGCCCGTCTTATCGTGGATGAGTGCTCAAAAGATGTAATATTTGAGTAAACTCGCTCGTTTTATCTTGTATTTATGAAAACATGTTTCATATGCGCTATGCAACGCTTGTTTGAATTTAAAATATTACCTTCTGTTTGGTTGTTTATCCAATCTGAGAGATGGCTAGTGCTCGGCTTCTGCCCCCATGCCACGAGTGCTGGGGTGTTCGGGATAAACCTGAGCACTCTTGGTCCCATATTTGGGTCCTTCGAGGGAGGTGCTCAGCACAACGAACAAGGCAACCAGACTAATAATGCTTTATCACTCTCACTTAGCCATAGAATTCCATAATTTTAAATTTCGGCGAAGCCCCTGGTGTTCGGAAGGCCGAATTCGGGGCGCGATACACGCCTGTAAGCCGGACAGGGCTGGTCCCTCGCCCTAAGCGGCATAAGTCTTTAGGGACTCGAAAAACCTCGCCGAACAGCGACCAGTCTCTCGCCTTATCATGACAGTCAGATTTAGCTTTCTCTACTGAGGTGCTCAGCCCGGTAGAACCGGGGCACAATCGCAGTAGTTCTCCTAGCGCTACCTTAGCCGATAGGGCGGAACGTAAGGTACCAAAACATAGGAGCCGGGCAAACCCAACATTTGACCAAAGACATGATTCGGAGCTAATGCATATAATGCTATAAGTCCGGGGTGCCACACTTGTGAAAGTGTTCGGACTTTTCACACTGCATTGTGGGGTACATAAGCCCCTGGTGTATTGGCCGTACCAGAGTGTACGGTTGCAAGGCATCATTAAAGAACACACATATATATAGCAAGAATGCAATAATAGTCGTAATGTCATGCATTGTTTATTAAAAAATTGCTTTAAGGCAGAGTGATACAGATAGTGCGATAAGCAAAGAGTAGGACTATGTCCCTTCCAAGGGCAAGCTGAGGAATGATATTGAATTGAATATTTCACTCGTTACTGTAATCAACCTGGGAATTCGGTGGTATAACGTAGCTGTCTGCCTCCTTGGTTGCTGCATCATGTGTTCGGCAACAGTGCTGCTGGACAGTGTTTCCAGAGATTACGGTCCTGAAAGAAAAAGAAAAATAACCAAACGGGAAGCCCCTAGTGCGGTTTAGGCCACATTTTGGGGCGTGTCGCAGTTGTGCCCCCCTCCCCACCTGTGCCCATGGTAGTTTGAATGCGTAATTATGTATGCGTGGTACGAATATCGCCGTTGGGTTGGGATTGGGGTGGCCGCCGCATTGCTACGCGAGCTCAGATCGCGCCAGGCAGTCTATTTGCCGATTGCCCCGAGCGCGCTTGAAGGTGTCCGGGCTTTGAAGCGCCGAACTAGTTGATTGCCTTGAGAGGCTGCTTTGCGCTTCTGCTGTGAGGGCTGCGGTGTGCTCCTCAGTTCGGAGAGAGCGCTCTGTGTTTCCATTGACTGTAATAACTCCGCGAGGTCCTGGCATCTTGAGCTTGAGGTATGCATAATGTGGTACCGCATTGAATCTAGCAAATGCGGTTCGCCCGAGCAGTGCTGATAACCACTGCGGAACGGGACTATATTGAAGATTAACTCTTCGCTTCGGAAGTTATCCGGGGATCCGAAGACCACTTCCAGTGTAATTGAGCTTGTGCAATGGGCTTCTACACCTGGAATGACGCCCTTAAAGGTCGTTTTTGTGGGTTTCATCCTTAAGGGGTCTATACCCATTTTGCGCACTGTGTCCTGATAAAGCAGGTTCAAGTTGCTGCCGCTGTCCATAAGGACTTGAGTGAGGTGAAATCCGTCGATGATTGGGTCTAGGACTAGTGCGGCGAATCCACCATGACGGATACTAGTGGGGTGGTCCCTGCGATCGAAGGTGATCGGGCAGGAGGACCAAGGATTGAACTTTGGGGCGACTGGCTCCAACGCATATACGTCCCTGAGCGCACGCTTCCGCTCCCTCTTGTGGATGTGGGTTGCGTATATCATGTTCACCTTCCGCACTTGCGGGGGAAACCTCTTCTGTCCTCTAGTGTGCGGCTGCCGGGGCTCATCATCGCTATGAGGCCCCTTGTCCTTGTTTTCACTAATTAACTTGCCGGCCTGCTTGAACACCCAACAATCCCTGTTGGTATGATTGGCTGGCTTGTCTGGGGTGCCGTGTATTTGACACGAGCGATTGAGTATACGTTCCAAGCTGGACGGGCCCGGCGTACTTTGTTTGAATGGCTTTTTCCGCTGACTGGGTTTAGAGCCTTTGAATCCGGCGTTGACTGCCATATCCTCAGTATTTTCGCTATTAATTCGGCGCTTATGCTTATTGCGACGTGACCTGCGATTGCCGTCCTTGGTATCTGAGGTACCATGGTTCTTTGATATGTTATTACTGCGAGCCAGCCAGCTGTCTTCTCCCACACAAAAGCGGGTCATGAGCGTCGTGAGAGCTGCCATAGATTTCGGCTTTTCCTGACCAAGGTGCCGGGCTAGCCACTCGTCTTGGATGTTGTGCTTGAAAGCTGCTAAGGCCTCCGCATCCGGACAGTCGACGATTTGATTTTTCTTTGTAAGGAACCGAGTCCAAAATTGCCTGGCCGACTCTTCTGGCTGCTGAATTATGTGGCTCAAGTCATCGGCGTCTGGTGGTTGCACATAAGTGCCCTGAAAGTTGTCGAGGAATGTGGCTTCCAGATCTTCCCAACAGCTAAAGGAGTCCGCTGGCAAGCTGTTAAGCCAATGCCGCGCTGGTCCTTTGAGCTTTAGTGGGAGGTATTTGATGGCGTGTAAGTCATCACCGCGGGCCATGTGGATGTGGAGGAGGAAGTCCTCAATCCATACTGCGGGATATGTTGTGCCGTCGTATGATTCAATGTTTACAGGTTTGAAACCTTCTGGGAATTGATGTTCCATTACTTCGTCTATGAAGCATAAGGGGTGTGCGGCGCCTCTGTATTGGGCTATATCTCGACGCAGCTCGAATGGGTCTTGCCCGCTGTGTTCGGCCCGGCCGGATTTGCTTTCACTGTATCCGACGTGACGTTTGTTGTCTCGCAGAGTGGTGCGCCCTCGTGATCCATAGATCGATCTTGAATGCTTTGCCTTGTCCTCCAATATGTCTCGCAGGTCTGGCGTATCTCCCCATGCCTTTTTATTTGAATGGCATTGGGGTGGAGGCTGAGCTTTTGGCTGGAATGCCTCTCTATCGTGGCCACGAGGTGGCCGATCTGCCGTATCATACGCTTCTTCCTCCAGTCAGGGTAGTAACCTATGCCTTGGGTAACACTTGGAGGGGCGCTCAAGTTTATATTCCTCGGCCGCGAGGACTTCAGTCCATTTGTCAGCTAGCAGATTTTGATCAGCTTGAAGCTGCTGCTGCTTTTTCTTCAGGCTATTTGCGGTGGCCATAAGTCGACGCTTGCAGCGCTCTTGTTCAACGGGATCCTCTGGGACGGCAAATTCATCGTCACCGATGCTTGCATCGTCTTCGGAGGGGGATGTAATTGCCATCCTCCTCCTCTCCAGCTGCCGCTCTCTCAGGAGAGCTGGATCCTTCATCCTCCTGCTCTAAATCTTGCTGGAGGGGATTGTTGTTGTCTTCGGCACTATCCGGAGTATTATTATCTCCTGTGCCGGTATCACCACTTTTGCTTTGGCGGGACTTAGAGTGGCGCTGCTGACGTTGGCGCTTGGGTTGCTTCTTGGAGGGGTCATCCTCCGCTATCTCGTCGCTATTTCCTTCGTTGGGTGTATCCACCATGTATATGTCATATGACGAGGTGGCTTTCCAGTGCCCTATAGGTGCTGTTCATGTTCGTCTCCTACATCGCCGTCCGTACCGTCGATGTCTTCGGCGTCGAAGTCGAGCATGTCGGTTAAATCATCGACAGTGGCTATGAAGTGGGTGGTGGGTGGGCGTCGAATTTCTTCGTCGTCCGCATCCCAATCCCGTTGGCCATAATCCGGCCAGGGCTCTCCTGACAAAGAGAGATATCTTAGTGAATTCATAATGTCGCCAAAGGGTGAGTGCTGAAAGATATCCGCGGCGGTGAATTCCATGATCGGCGCCCAATCGGATTCGATTGGCAGGGGCGCGGGCGGTTCGGAGTCAGAAAGAAAGTCCGGCACCTTGGAGTCACGGGCTGCGCAGAGGATTATGCTGGTGTTTGGCTCGATCGCCGTTGAGACTGCAGCCCCTGAGGCGGTGTCTAACAACCCGTCCTCGATTGGTGCAGTTGGCTCCGAGCTAAGGGTCGAAGCTGATGCGGGCGCGGCCTCTGGGGTACTGTTCGGCGGCAGAGCTAGGTCATACCCATAGCGAGAGTGCAGCGCACCCGGCTGTGGCTCGAATCCGTCGAAGATCAAGTCTCCGCAGATGTCGGTTGTGTAGTTCAAACTTCCAAATTTGACCTGATGGTCAGGGGCGTAGCTTTCAATCTGCTCCAGATGGCCAAGCGAATTAGCCCGCAGTGCAAAGCCGCCGAATACGAAGGTCTGTCCGGGGAGAAAAGTCTCACCCTGGACCGCATCGCCATTGATGATAGTAGGAGCCATCAAGCCTAACGGCGACGACACAGAGGAACTCTCAATGAAAGCACCAATGTCGGTGTCAAAACTGGCGGATCTCGGGTAGGGGGTCCCGAACTGTGCGTCTAGGCCGGATGGTAACAGGAGGCAGGGGACACGAAGTTTTACCCAGGTTTGGGCCCTCTTGATGGAGGTAAAACCCTACGTCTTGCTTGACTAATTTTGATGATATGGGTAGTACAAGAGTAGATCTACCACGAGATCAGAGAGGCTAAACCCTAGAAGCTAGCCTACGGTATGATTGTTGTTGTCCTACGGACTAAATCCCTTCGGTTTATATAGACACCGGAGAGGGTTAGGGTTACACAAAGTCGGTTACAAAGGAGGAGATATCCATATACATATTGCCTAGCTTGCCTTCCATGCCAAGTAGAGTCCCTTCCGGACACGAGACGAAGTCTTCAATCTTGTATCTTCATGGTCTAACAGTCCGGCCAATGGAGATAGTCCGGCTATCCGGAGACCCCCTTATCCAGGACTCCCTCAGCAAGTCTTACATCAGAATTATCTACATATGCAACATTATCAACAAAGGGGGTAGTGGAGTCTTAACAGCAGCAAGCTAGCTTTGACTCAGTGGCTAACCTATACTACGAGTATCAGAAACTTCTTTGAGGTGAGGAGATGCACATGAGTCCATATATTCACCATATCAATACTCCACTATGGATCCGTTCCCGTCTCCCTACGAGAAGGCCATCCATAGCACTCACGCTTATCTTGCGGATTTTAGAGTATCCACTTCAACTTGTCTATGTACTACATAAGTCCTCCAAGTTTCCATATCCGTGGAAAACGACTATTCGAATAGATAATGTTAACCCTGCAGGGGTGTACTTCTTCACACACACTCTCGCCACTTATCGCCCTATACACATCATGTACCTCGGCAACCTTCAAGCGGAAGCCGGGCGAGGGTGTCGGCCACGACCTGACTAACCACACAAGTATCTCGTCGAGGTTTATCGCCTATTCGAGTTCATTCCGCAAGGAGTTCCGGCCGAAGTCTCTAGTACGGCCCCAAACGATGTGTGCAGGATTCCCAAGCCCACCATCCGGGTGCCACTTGGTACACCGTGCCACGGAGCCTAGTCTGTCCCAAGCCCGTCCCGTCGGACACCACCTGGTAGACAAGTAGTACTACCTACAAATGCCAGAAACTAGTTGCAACTCCTGGACAAAGATCAAGTGGATTAATAAGCCGAGAGGGGCCGGATAACTAAAACCCAATGTGTGGTAGTAACTGGACTTGGATAACATACACATAACTCAGTGCTTAGGGACGGTTCCAATGAGACAACCCACCATGTACTCCTACATGGCCTCTCATCGCTACCTTTACCAATACGTGTTCACAAACTTAGCCTTTATCGATAGGACATGTTCACCACTCCGATTCATTCCCGATGAATCCGACCTGACACAACTCTAATCATAGCTGGCATAAAGAAAACAAGCATGGATGAGCAGGAACATCAAGGCTCAAGCAACTCCTACTCATTCTAGTGGGGTTCAACTATTTACTGTGGCAATGACATGTCATGCAGAGGAAATGGGTTCAACTACCACAGCAGAAAGTAGCAGTTGAATCGTTGTTGTCCTAATGCAGTATAAGGAGCAGGAGCGAGAGAGTGAGATTTATCGAAATGCTCAAGGGGGGTTGCTTGCCTGATAGAACGATGAAGGGGCACTACTCCTCTGACAGGTACTCGGGAACACTTTCCGGAGTGGAACCTATCAAGAAGAAACGGTGCCGGCAATCAATACACAAACAATGCAACAATATGATGCATGAACATAACATGTGCAAATGGTAGTGTTTGGGCTAATGCAAGATGCTACCAAATTGGTTGAAGCCCATTTGAATCAAAGATTCAAATGCAAATTCAAAATGAAGCATTTAAAATGCCCATATTATGTTTTAACTTACACAGCATGTATAAGTTGGTTTTTCATGCATGTAACTGGCATAAATGGATTCCTTGCATTTTTCTGATCATTTTTCATATATAAATTATTTCATTCTGAGCTACGGTTGAATTTCTATGAATTTTAGAAGTTTATATCATTTTCTGGATTTTCCTAATTATTCTAATTTAAACTAAATCCAGAAATGACTTATTGCGTCAGCATGACGTCGGTGTGATGTCAGCAAGTCAACAGGCGCTGTCCAGGTCAAACCTGACCAGTGGGACCCACTAGTCATTGACTAACTAAACTAACCTAGTTTAATTAGCAAGAACCTAGGTTAAACTAATTAGTTTTAAACCTAAACTAGACTAATTAACTGGGCGGGGCCCGCATGTCATAGACCCAGGGGAGGTCAAATCTCCTGGTCAACCGGGCATACCTGCCGGCGGCTCGACGCCGGCGAGGCCAGACGCGGTGGTGCGCTGCGGGTTTTGCTCACCGGGCGCCATTTGGCGCGCGGAGCGCAGCTACAGGATGCGGACGCTCGCCCGCATCCAACCGTGGTGGTGGCGCGGCCGGGGAGTCGCCGGAGTGGCGCCGGCGGCGACGAGTGCGGCGGACGGAGCTCGGCGAGCTCACGCGCAAGGGCTATGGTGCACTAGCAAGCGACCTGAGGCGTGATGCGGCTTCCTGGGGATGCCCGGAGCACGAGTACGTGCTTGGTTTGGCCAGGCGGGGCTGCTAGCGTTGGCGAGCTTCGTGGCGGTGGCGGTGGGCTCCGGCCGAGGTGGGAACCACGGCTAGAGATCGCAAGAGACGATGGGGAGAGGGGAGGAGGAAAGAGGGGCTCACAAGGAACTCGCGGAGCAGGCTAGTGAGCTCGGGGAAGGCCGAACGGCGAAGAATTTGACGGCGGCGATCTGCGGCACCGACGAGGAAGACGACGTCGAGGGCAGCTCTGTAGGGCGTCTCAGCTTGCATGAGTCGTTAGAGAGGTCAAGGACGGCAGCGCGGAGCTAATGGGCATGTCCAGGGGGCGAGGGGGAGGCAGTGGCCACGGTGGTGCTTGTCGGCGGCGACGGCAGCGCTTCGGCCGTCACGGGAGAGGGTGATAGAGGAGGGGAGAAGCACATGAGAGAGTGGGAGAGGTGCAGGGCGTCTCCGTGGCATCCACAGCGGCGTCGGGAAGGGGACATGCAGGCAGGGAGAGAGGAGGTGGCCTCGGCGTGTGGCCGCAGGCGCTGGGCACGCGCCTCTCGTCCTCCTGGCGAGAGGAGGGAGATGACTGGCAGGGCCAGCTGGCTGGGCCGGCCAGCTGGGCCGCACAATGCCAAGCCTCAAGTAAGTTTTCCCTTTTTGTTTTATTTTCTATTTCTGACATTTGTTTTGACTTAAAATAAATACTAGCACAATTCTAAAAATGTTGGGATTCCTTGTGACCACTAGTTATGATATACCCGAGGCCCTCATCAATATCCAACATTTTTGGAGCCATTAAAATATTTATATTATTTAAACAGCTCCAATTCAAATACATATGGGTTCATTCAAAAATCCAAAATGTTTAGAAAAAATGTGCATCACCTCTGGTTGTTTCTTGCAACATTTTCCAAAGACCATGAACATTTTTGAAGTGCATTTTGGGTTTATTGAAATTCCATTTTTAAATTGAACCTATTTGAATTTGCTTTGGTGCTAGGGTTTGAAACATTCCCCATTTCAAATTCATTTGAAACTTAAACATGATGCACAAAGCAAGCGTAGCTCATACCAGAACTAGGGATGTGACAGATGCGTCCCCCTCTATGGTGGTGGCTAAGTCCTATTTATAGGGGCCTTGGTCCTCTTCCCAAAATAATGGTAGGAAGGGATACCACAACGACCAAATTCAAGGCAGCCAACTAGTACATGTTATCCTGATAAAAGTGGTCTTCGCCTGAAAAAGCCTTTGGTCATGATGTCGTGGTGGGCTCGGCGATGACCTCCGTCATGCCGTCCTAGCGGTCTTGGTCTTGTTGCACCGGAATGGAAACCTTTTCCTGATTCCTTAGGACTCCGTGCCTGTGCTTGCGTCCTTAGCACCAAAGAGGAAACTGGTACACTCCGCCTGCTTGTGCCCGCCTGGCCTTGGTTGTCATGTGTCACGTCATCCGAACCTTACGAGGTGAGCCTCGCATAGAGATCTCCTGTAACACCCCGGATGTAATTTACCTTATCTGTACTCCAACTCTTGCCGTTTCCGGCACTAAGTTATTTCATTTCATCGTTGTTGGGTTTTTGTCTCCATGTGTTGTTGTCTTTGTCATGCATCTCATATCATGTCATCATGTGCATTGCATTTGCATATGTGTTCGTCTCATGCATCCGAGCATTTTCCCCGTTGTCCGTTTTGCATTTCGGCGCTCCTATGTCACCCGGTGTCCCTTTTTACCTCTTTTTGTATGCAGGTGTTAAACGTTTTCGGATTGGACCGAGACTTGTCATGCGGCCTTGGTTTACTACCGGTAGTCCGCCTGTCAAGTTTCGTACCATTTGGACTTCGTTTGATACTCCAATGGTTAACCGAGGGACCGAAAAGGCCTCGTGTGTGTTGCAGCCCAACACCCTTCCAATTTGGCCCAAAGCCCACCAAAAACCCCTCCATCGTCTAGAGCGTTCGATCACGATCGCGTGGCCAAAAACCACACTCCATTTGGAGCTTCCTAGCTCCCTCTACCTATAAAACTAGACCTCCCCCGAAATTTTCGGGTCATTTCTACCCTAGACCTAGCTCCTCCTCCTTCCCCCGCGTCGGACGTGTCCGTTCCGGGCAGACGGAGCCGCCGCCGCCACTGCCGTCGCGCCAAGTGGCAGGATCCCCACATCGCTGCCGCCAGCCCGGGCGAGGCCCAGATCGGGCCCCCCCGAGCCCATCTCCTCGCCTCCCCGGCCCGCGCCTGCCGCCGCCCTCCATGCTATGATCCTGAGCTCTACATGTGTTTTGTAGAATGCCATTCCATCTTACAGGGGTGTATGCCATGTATTTTTGTGATATTTGTGGTGACTAGCACAAGCTTGCAAAGTAGCGTAATCATTGATGCTGATTTCAGGGACTTTGGATTATTCTAAGTCCTTGTCCTGATTTTGCTTTTATGCCATACGTTCATGTTGTTTCCTAGTGATCCATTCTTCTTTTGAGGATGATCAGTAAGTATGTTTTGTTAATATTGTGGTGCTCTATCCATCCATGTCTGTATTTGCATTTATGGAGCAACCTAGCTTGAGTCAATCGAGCTCTACTTTTGCTATAAAATAATCCTGGCAGATTGTTGACATGTTTAGCGATTTTGCCGAGGATGTTGCTATTGATCCGTGCATGCTATTTTGTTGTTCTCGCCATGTATAGCTTCTATGCCATGTCTTCTTGATGGTTGTATGCTTAGTTTGTCATGCCATGCTCTGTAGTGATTGCATCGAGCTCGTAAACATGCCTACTCGTTAACTGTTTTGCATGCTCCAGTTTTTCACTAAGTCTAGATCTGTTTGTGTTTTTGCTATGTTCACATGCTTGCAATTGTATTTTCTGATCCCTTTTGGCTCAAGGTCAATAAGGGACTTTTATTAAGTGCCTTGAGTAGCTTCATGCCATGCCTTGCTTTGCCATGTTAATTTCTTGTAGCATGTAGTTTTCATGCTCTAAAGTTTGATTCCTGATGATAAATTCCAGACTTGTGTTAATTTCACTAAGTCTGAAACCTGTTATCATTTGCACTTTTGCCATGCTTGTTTGAACCTGTTAATGAGTGAATTAGCCAAAGATCATTGTTCATCTTTTGTCAAGCATCATGAGTGGATCCCTGCCATGTATTTTGTTGTCATGTTTGAGTGTTGTAGCATATTTTACTTGATGCATTTAGATGGCTACTTGCTGATTATCGCAGACCGGCGCCATATTTGTTTTGCTTGCCATTTCCAAGCAGTGCATCCGATTCCGGTGATCTTTATATCGATTTCAATCGAAATCACCTAACCTTTCCAGTGGCACTCTTGTATTTCCAAGTTGAGGCCAGGTTCATTCATTCCTTTCCAAATCTTGCATATGCATCACATATCGCATCCCGCATATCATACAATGTTTGCATCATGTTGCTTGAGCATTGCACGTGGTTGATTGCGTTCCTTTTGCTTGTTGTTCTTGCTTGGGTAGAGCCGGGAGACGAGTTCATGAATGAGAAGCCCGTTGATTTCGCTTACGAGGATCAAGGCAACTCTGCGTACTTTGTAGGCAAGATGACCATACCCTCGAAATCACTTCTATCTTTGCTTGCTAGATGCTCGCTCTTTTGCTATGCCTATGCTACGATACCTACCACTTGCTTATCATGCCTCCCAAATTTCCATGTCAAACCTCTAACCCACCATGTCCTAGCAAACCGTTGTTTGGCTATGTTACCGCTTTGCTCAGCCCCTCTTATAGCGTTGCTAGTTGCAGGTGAAGATTGGAGATCGTTCCTTGTTGGAACATTGTTTATTGTTGGGATATCACAATATTATCTTGATTGTCTTAATGCACCTATATACTTGGTAAAGGGTGGAAGGCTCAGCCTTTTGCCTAGTGTTTTGTTCCACTCTTGCCGCCCTAGTTTCCGTCATATCGGTGTTATGTTCCCGGATTTTGCGTTCCTTACACGGTTGGGTTATAATGGGAACCCCTTGACAGTTCGCCTTGAATAAAACTCCTCCAGCAATGCCCAACCTTGGTTTTACCATTTTCCACCTAGCCTCTTTTTCCCTTGGGTTTCCGGAGCCCAAGGGTCATCTTTATTTAAAACCCCCCTGGGCCAGTGCTCCTCTGAGTGTTGGTTCGACCGAGCTGCCTGCGGGGCCACCTCGGGGAAACTTGAGGGTTGGTTTTACTCGTAGCTAGTCTCATCTGAGTGTGCCCTGAGAACGATATATGTGCAGCTCCTATCGGGATTTGTCAGCACATTTGGGCGGTGTTGCTGGACTTGTTTTACCATTGTCGAGGATGTCTTGTTACCGGGATGCCGAGTCTGATCGGATTGTCTTGGGAGAAGGAATATCCTTTGTTGACCGTGAGAGCTTGTGATGGGATAAGTTGGGACTCCCCTGCAGGGATTTGAACTTTCCAAAGCCGTACCCGCGGTTATGGACAGATGGGAATTTGTTAATGTCCGGTTGTAGATAACATGAAACTTAACTTAATTAAAATACATCAACCGCGTGTGTAACCGTGATGGTCTCTTCTCGGTGGAGTCCGGGAAGTGAACACGGTGTTGGAGTAATGCTTGACGTAGGTTGTTCTAGGATCACTTCTTGATCATAGTTGTTTGACCGTGCTTTTGCCTTCTCTTCTCGCTCTCTTTTGCGAATAGGTTAGCCACCATATATGCTAGTCGCTTGCTGCAGCTCCACATCATACCTTGTCTTACCTGTAAGCTTAAATAGTCTTGATCGCGAGGGTGTGAGATTGCTGAGTCCCCGTGACTCATAGATTACTTCCAAACCAGATGCAGGGACCGACGATACCGCTCCAGACGACGCGCTTGAGCTCAAGTGGGAGTTCGATGAAGACTCTCGTCGTTACTATGTGTCTTTCCCAGATGATCAGTAGTGGTACCCAGTTGGGGCGATCGGGGACTTTGTCGCATTTGGGGGTTGATCTTTATTTTGGTACCATAGTCGGACCATGAGTGTATTGGATTAATGTAATGCTATTCATGTATTTGTGTGCCGTGGCGAGTGTAAGCCAACTATGTATATTTTCCCCTTTATGTATATTACATGGGTTGTTTGCGAAGATTACCTCACTTGCGACATTGCTTTCAATGCGGTTATGCCTCTATGTCATGCTTCGACACGTAGGAGATATAGCCGCATCGAGGGCGTTACATCTCCGCTCCTCGGGAGCCAGCCTGAGGAGGCCGCTCCTCGTGGATGTCTTGGTGTCGTCCGCCTCGCGAGGCTTGGCCCATCGCGAGGGTCTTGAGTTGTTGATGCTGAAGCTGGGCCGTATCGGGCCATCGATGGAGCCACGCCGTGGGCTGCAAGCAGGCAAGTCTGGGTACCCCTGTTCCAAGAACGCCGACAAAGCTG
This sequence comes from Triticum aestivum, assembly GCF_018294505.1. Classification (NCBI taxonomy): domain Eukaryota; kingdom Viridiplantae; phylum Streptophyta; class Magnoliopsida; order Poales; family Poaceae; genus Triticum; species Triticum aestivum. Next base: position 361,592,769 of record NC_057803.1, read on the forward strand.
ATCCTAAATCCACAATTGATCAGATCTCGTCAAACACACCACAAAAAAGTATTACATCGAATAGATCGCTAAGAACATTGAGGAGAACTTTGTATTGGGAATCAAAGAGAGAGAAGAAGCCATCTAGCTACTAGCTATGGACCCATAGGTCTGTGGTAAACTACTCATGCTTCATCGGAGAGGCAATGGTGTTGATGTAGAAGCCCTCTGTGATCGAATCCCCCTCCGGTAGGATGCCGGAAAAGGTCCAAGAAAAATCATCGAGAAAGTTTCATTTCATTTGGACTCCATTTGGTATTCCTTTTCGACGAAACTCTAAAACAAGGAAAAAAATAGAAACTGACACTGGGCTCTAGGTTCATAGGTTAGTCCCAAAAACCATATAAAATAGCATATTAATGCGTATAAAACATCCTAAACAGATAATATAATAGCATGGAACAATCAAAAATTACAGATACATTGGAGATGTATCACTAACTTTCTAGTTTACGGAAGTTCTTAGATTTCATGCTAATCGGAAGTGGTTGTTAATAAGACTTGATCAACCTTATTAATGGGTCACTTTTTGAGAGGTATGAAGTTGATGAATTTAGTGAGCACTACCTTTTGTCCCTATCCTTTATTTTCTATTTTTATTAGTTAACTAAAATAAAATGCCATGTTTTATCTGTTTTCTGAATTTTCCGTGGAATAAAAAATGACCCAAAATAAAAGTTCTCAGAATGCTTTGAAATTTTAACACGATTTTTTCTGATTATTTAAGATTTTTTGGTGCAAATAACATCAAAGGGAGGTGCACCAGGTGGGCACAACCCACCAGGGCATGCCAGGACCCCAAGTGGCGCCCTGGTGGGTTGTGGTCCCCATATGGGCCCTCTCACTTATCTGTTCATACCACATCTTCACCCACCTCCAGAAAAAACCACCATTGCTCTCTCTCTCTCTCGCTCTCTCTCTCTCGCTCTCTCCCTCTCTCTCATGTTCTTGCTCTCAAACCCATGGATTTTGATCTCTTTGCTCGAAGCTCCGTTTCCAAAACTATTTTGAGGGATTGTTGCTTGGTATGTGACTCCTCCGTTTGTCCAATTAGTTTTTGCTTTAGTGGTTTATATTTTGAATAATTATCTACTCTTGGTGATGCTATAGATGAGCTTGCATGTTGAATTCTTAGAGTTTTAAGTAGTTTGAATGCTTGCTATGGCCTCTATGCACTCCTATGAGTAGTTGCTACCAATCTTATAAAGTTTTGTTGAGAAAATTTTATGGACTAAAAATTTCAGAATTTTTGTTCATAGGAAAAACATGAGTATCTTTAGGAAGTTTGCTTCCAAGATGAACTCCAAGGGAGTCATTGGGGAGTCATCTGACAGTGATCTCCATAACCGGAGAATAGTGTAGGTACGGCCGTGCGAATGGCCACATAAACCGTTCATGGGAGGGGCCGGAATCCTTCAAGAGTTTACGCATGTTGGGGAACGTAGCAGAAATTCAAAATTTTCCTACGTTTCACCAAGATCTATCTATGGAGAAACCAGCAACGAGGGGAAGGAGAGTGCATCTACATACCCTTGTAGATCGCTAGGCGGAAGCGTTCAAGAGAACGGGGTTGAAGGAGTCGTACTCGTCGTGATCCAAATCACCGGAGATCCTAGTGCCGAACGGACGGCACCTCCGCGTTCAACACACGTACAGCCCGGTGACGTCTCCCACGCCTTGATCCAGCAAGGAGAGAGGGAGAGGTTGAGGAAGACTCCATCCAACAGCAGCACAACGGCGTGGTGGTGATGGAGGAGCGTGGCAATCCAGCAGGGCTTCGCCAAGCACCACGGGAGAGGAGGAGGAGGAGAGGCAGGGCTGCACCAAGAGAGGGAGAAGTTCTCATATGTTGGCAGCCCCAAAACCTCAAGTATATATAGGGGGGAAGGGGGCTGCGCCCCCTTTAGGGTTTCCCACCCCAAGGGGTGTGGCCAGCCCTAGATGGGACTTGGAGGGGGCGGCCAAGAGGGGGAGAGAGGGGGCGCGCCCTAGGGTGGGCCTATAGGCCCATCTGCGCCTAGGGTTTCCCCTCTCCCCTCCTAGCTGCGCCTTGGGCAAGGGTGGGAGGCGCACCAGCCCACTCTGGGGCTGGTCCCTTTCCACTCTAGGCCCATGCAAGCCTTCGGGGCCGGTGGCCCCACTTGGTGGACCCCGGGACCCTCCCGGTGGTCCCGGTACGTTACCGATAAAACCCGAAACTTTTCCGGTGACCAAAACAGGACTTCCCATATATAAATCTTTACCTCCGGACCATTCCGGAACTCCTCGTGATGTCCGGGATCTCATCCGGGACTCCGAACAACATTCGGTAACCACATACAAGCTTCCTTTATAACCCTAGCATCACCGAACCTTAAGTGTGTAGACCCTACGGGTTCGGGAGACATGTAGACATGACCGAGACGTTCTCCGGTCAATAACCAACAGCGGGATCTGGATACCCATGTTGGCTCCCACATGTTCCACGATGATCTCATCGGATGAACCACGATGTCAAGGACTCAATCAATCCCGTATGCAATTCCCTTTGTCTAGCGGTATTGTACTTGCCCGAGATTCGATCGTCGGTATACCGATACCTTGTTCAATCTCGTTACCGGCAAGTCTCTTTACTCGTTCCGTAACACATCATCCCGTGATCAACCCCTTGGTCACATTGTGCACATTATGATGATGTCCTACCGAGTGGGCCCAGAGATACCTCTCCGTTTACACGGAGTGACAAATCCCAGTCTCGATTCGTGCCAACCCAACAGACACTTTCGGAGATACCTGTAATGCACCTTTATAGCCACCCAGTTACGTTGTGACGTTTGGTACACCCAAAGCATTCCTACGGTATCCGGGAGTTGCACAATCTCATGGTCTAAGGAAAAGATACTTGACATTAGAAAAGCTTTAGCATACGAACTACACGATCTTTGTGCTAGGCTTAGGATTGGGTCTTGTCCATCACATCATTCTCCTAATGATGTGATCCCGTTATCAACGACATCCAATGTCCATAGCCAGGAAACCATGACTATCTGTTGATCACAACGAGCTAGTCAACTAGAGGCTCACTAGGGACATATTGTGGTCTATGTATTCACACGTGTATTACGATTTCCGGATAATACAATTATAGCATGAATAAAAGACTATTATCATGAACAAAGAAATATAATAATAACATTTTATTATTGCCTCTAGGGCATATTTCCAACAGTCTCCCACTTGCACTAGAGTCAATAATCTAGTTCACATCACCATGTGATTAACACTGACAGGTCACATCACCATGTGACCAACATCCAAAGAGTTTACTAGTGTCATTAAACTAGTTCACATCATCATGTGATTAAGACTCAATGAGTTCTGGGGTTTGATCATGTTCTGCTTGTGAGAGAGGTTTTAGTCAACGGATCTGTAACATTCAGATCCGTATGTACTTCGCAAATTTCTAGGTCATATTGTAAATGCTGCTTCCACGCTCCATTTGAAACTATTCCAAATGGTTGCTCCACTATACGTATCCGGTTTGCTATTCAGAGTCATTCGGATAGGTGTTAAAGCTTGCATCGACGTAACCCTTTATGCCGAACTCTTTATCACCTCCATAATCGAGAAACATGTCCTTATTTACTCCAAGGACAATTTTGACCGCTGTCCAATGATCCATTCCTGGATCATTCTTGTACCCCTTGACTGACTCATGGCAAGGCACACTTCCGGTGAGGTACACAGCATAGCATACTATAGAGCCTATGTCTGAAACATAGGGGACGACCTTCGTCCTTTCTCTCTTTTCTGCCGTGGTCGAGCTTTAAGTCTTAACTTCATACCTTTCATCTCAGGCAAGAACTCCTTCTATGACTGATCCATCTTGAACACCTTCAAGATCATGTCAAGGTATATGCTCATTTGAAAGGTACCATTAAGCGTTTTGATCTATCCTTATAGGATGCTCAATGTTCAAGTAGCTTAATCCAGGCTTTCCATTGAAAAACACTTTCAAATAACCCTATATGCTTTCCAAAAATTCTACGTCATTTCTGATCCATAATATGTCAACAACATATACTCATCAGAAATTCTATAGTGCTCCCACTCACTTCTTTGGAAATACAAGTTTCTCATAAACTTTGTATAAACCCAAAATCTTTGATCATCTTATCAAAGTACACATTCCAACTCCGAGATGCTTACTCCAGTCCATGGAAGGATCGCTAGAGCTAGCATACCTTTTAGCATCCTTAGGATCGACAAAACCTTTCTGATTGTATCACATACAACCTTTCCTTACGAAAGTTGGTAAGGAAACTCGTTTTGACATCCATCTGCCAGATTTCATAAATCCTGCTTATGCTAACATGATTCCGACGGACTTAAGCATTGCTACGGATGAGAAAAACTCATCGTAGTCAACTCCTTGAACTTGTGAAAAACTCTTCGCCACAAGTCGAGCTTCATAGATGGTGACATTACCATCCACGTCCGTCTTCTTCTTAAAGATCCATTTATCTTAATGGCTTGCCGATCATTGGGCAAGTCCACCAAAGTCCATGCTTTGTTCTGATACATGGATCCTATCTCAGATTTCATGGTTTCTTAACCATTTGTCGGAATTTGGGCCCACCATCGCTTCTCCATAGCTCGTAGGTTCATTGTTGTCTAGCAACATGACCTTCAAGACAGGATTACTGTACCACTCTGAAGTAGTACGTATCCTTGTCACCGTACGAGGTACGGCAGTGACTTGATCCGAAACTTCATGATCACTATCATAAGCTTCTACTTCAATTGGTGTAGGTGCCACATGAACAACTTCATGTGCCCTGATACACACTGGTTGAAGTGACGGTTCAATAACCACATCAAGTCTCCACCATCCTCCCACTCAACTTTCCGAGACAAACTTTTCCTCGAGAAAGGACCCGATTCAAGAAACAATCCCTATTGCTTTCGGATTTGAATTAGGAGGTATACCCAACTATTTTGGGTGTCCTATGAAGATGCATTTTATCCGCTTTGGGTTCGAGCTTATCAACCTGAAACTTTTCACATAAGCATCGCAGCCCCAAACCTTTAGGAAACGACAACTTAGGTTTCTCCAGACGGTGTCGTCTCAACGGAATTACGTGGTACCTTATTAAAGTGAGTGCGGGTGTCTCTAATGCCTAACCCATGAACAATAGTGGTAATTCGATAAGAGACATCATGGTACGCACCATATCCAATAGGGTGCAACTATGATGTTCGGACACACCATCACACTATGGTGTTCCAGGCGGTATTAATTGTGAAATAATTTCCACAATGTCTTAATTGTGTGCCAAAACTCGTAACTCAGATAGACATTTTATCCTCTTGTCACAATGATCTTCTACTTCACTCTGAAATTACTTGAACCATTCAATAATTCAGACTTGTGTTTCATCAAGAAAATATTCTCAACATCTACTCGAATCATCTGTGAAGTAAGAACATAACGATATTCACTGCATGCCTCAACACTCATTGGATTGCACACATCAAAAATGTGTTGCTTCCAACAAGTTGCTATCTTGTTCCATTTTACTGAAACCGAGGTTTTTCAGTCATCTTGCCTATGTGGTATGATTTGCATATCTCAAGTGATTCAAAATCAAGTGACTCCAAATGATCCATCTGCATGGAGTTTCTTCATGCATATACACCAATAGACATGGTTCGCATGTCTCAAACTTTTCAAAAACGAGTGAGTCCAAAGATCCATCAACATGGAGCTTCTTCATGCGTTTTATACCATTATGACTTACGTGGCAGTGCCACAAGTAAGTGGTACTATCATTACTATCTTATATCTTTTGGCTTGAAAATGTGTATCACTACGATCGAGATTCAATAAACCATTCCTTTAGGTGCAAGACCATTGAAGGTATTATTCAAATAAATAGAGTAACCATTATTCTCTTTAAATGAATAACCGTATTGCGATAGACATAATCCAATTATGTCTATGTTCAACGCAAACACCAAATGACAATTATTCAGGTTTAACACTAATCTTGGTGGTAGAGGGAGCATGCGATGTTTGATCACATCAAACTTGGAAACACTTCCAACACTTATTGTCAGCTCACCTTCAGCTAGTCTCCGTTTATTCCGTAGCTTATATTTCGAGTTACTAACACTTAGCAACCGAACCGGTATCCAATACCCTGGTGCTACTAGGAGTACTAGTAAAGTACACATTAACATAATGTATATCCTATATACTTCTATCGACCTTGCCAGCCTTCTCATCTGCCAAGTATCTAGGGTAATCCTGCTCCAGTGGTTGTTCCCCTTATTACAGAAGCACTTAGTCTCGGGTTTGGGTTCAACCTTGGGTTTCTTCACTAGAGCAGCAACTGATTTGCCGTTTCATGAAGTATCCCTTCTTGCCCTTGCCCTTCTTGAAACTAGTGGTTTCACCAACCATCAACAATTGATGCTCCTTCTTGATTTCTACTTTCGCGGTGTCAAACATCACGAATATCTCAAGGATCATCATATCTATCCCTGATTTGTTATAGTTCGTCACAAAGCTCTAGCAGCTTGGTGGCAATGACTTTGGGGAAACATCACTATCTCATCTGGAAGATCAACTCCCACTCGATTCAAGTGATTGTCGTACTCAGACAATCTGAGCACAAGCTCAACGATTGAGCTTTTCTCCCTTAGTTTGCAGGCTAAGAAAATCATCGGAGGTCTCATACCTCTTGACATGGGCACGAGCCTGAAATCCCAATTTCAGCCCTCGAAACATCTCATATTTTCCGCGACGTTTCGAAAACGTCTTTGGTGCCTCTACTTAAACCATTTAACTGAACTATCACGTAGTTATCAAAACGTGTATGTCCGATGTTCACAACATCCACAAACGATGTTTGGGGTTCAGCACACTGAGCGGTGCATTGAGGACATAAGCTTTCTATTGTCCGCATAATTGCTACTTTCAACTTTCAACTATATTTTCTCTAGGAACATATCTAAAACAGTAGAACTAAAGCGCGAGCTACGACATAATTTGCAAAATCCTTTTTGACTATGTTCAGGATAATTAAGTTCATCTTATGAACTCCCACTCAGATAGACATCCCTCTGGTCATCTAAGTGATTACATGATCCGAGTCAACTAGGCCGTGTCCGATCATCACGTGAGACGGACTAGTCATCATCGGTGAACATCTTCATGTTGATCGTATCTACCATACGACTCATGCTCGACCTTTCGGTCTCCGTGTTCCGAGGCCATGTCTGTACATGCTAGGCTCGTCAAGTTAACCCTAAGTGTTTTCGCTGTGTAAAACTGTCTTACACCCGTTGTATGTGAACGTAAGAATCCATCACACCCGATCATCACGTGGTGCTTAGAAGCGACAAACTGTAGCAACGGTGCACAGTTAGGGGAGAACACTTCTTGAAATTGTTGTAAGGGATCATCTTATTTACTACCGTCGTTCTAAGTAAACAAGATGCATAAACATGATAAACATCACATGCAATCAAATAGTGACATGATATGGCCAATATCATTTTGCTCCTTTTGATCTCCATCTTCGGGGCTCCATGATCATCATCGTCACCGGCATGACACCATGATCTCCATCATCGTGTCTTCATGAAGTTGTCACACCAACGACTACTTCTACTTCTATGACTAACGCGTTTAGCAATAAAGTAAAGTAGTTTACATGGCGTTCTTCAATGACACGCAGGTCATACAATAAATAAAGACAACTCCTATGGCTCCTGCCGGTTGTCATACTCATCGACATGCAAGTCGTGAATCCTATTACAAGAACATGATCAATCTCATACATCACATATATTCATCACATCCTTTGGCCATATCACATCACATAGCATACTCTGCAAAAACAAGTTAGACGTCCTCTAATTGTTGTTTGCATGTTTTACGTGGCTGCTATGGGTTTCTAGCAAGAATGTTTCTTACCTACGCAATACCACAACGTGATATGCCAATTGCTATTTACCCTTCATAAGGACCCTTTTCATCGAATCCGTTCCGACTAAAGTGGGAGAGACTGGCACCCGCTAGCAAACTTATGCACCAAGTGCATGTCAATCGGTGGAACCTGTCTCACGTAAGAGTACGTGTAAGGTCGGTCCGGGCCGCTTCATCCCACAATACCGTCGAAACAAGATTGGACCAGTAACGGTAAGCATATTGAACAAAATCAACGCCCACAACTACTTTGTGTTCTACTCGTGCAAAGAATCTACGCAATAGACCTAGCTCATGATGCCATTGTTGGGGAACGTAACAGAAATTCAAAATTTTCCTACGTTTCACCAAGATCTATCTATGGAGAAACCAGCAACGAGGGGAAGGAGAGTGCATCTACATACCCTTGTAGATCGCTAGGCGGAAGCGTTCAAGAGAACGGGGTTGAAGGAGTCATACTCGTCGTGATCCAAATCACCGGAGATCCTAGTGCCGAACGGACGGCACCTCCGCGTTCAACACACGTACAGCCCGGTGACGTCTCCCACGCCTTGATCCAGCAAGGAGAGAGGGAGAGGTTGAGGAAGACTCCATCCAACAGCAGCACAACGGCGTGGTGGTGATGGAGGAGCGTGGCAATCCAGCAGGGCTTCGCCAAGCACCACGGGAGAGGAGGAGGAGGAGAGGCAGGGCTGCACCAAGAGAGGGAGAAGTTCTCATATGTTGGCAGCCCCAAAACCTCAAGTATATATAGGGGGGAAGGGGGCTGCGCCCCCTTTAGGGTTTCCCACCCCAAGGGGTGTGGCCAGCCCAAGATGGGACTTGGAGGGGGCGGCCAAGAGGGGGAGAGAGGGGGCGCGCCCTAGGGTGGGCCTATAGGCCCATCTGCGCCTAGGGTTTCCCCTCTCCCCTCCTAGCTGCGCCTTGGGCAAGGGTGGGAGGCGCACCAGCCCACTCTGGGGCTGGTCCCTTTCCACTCTAGGCCCATGCAAGCCTTCGGGGCCGGTGGCCCCACTTGGTGGACCCCGGGACCCTCCCGGTGGTCCCGGTACGTTACCGATAAAACCCGAAACTTTTCCGGTGACCAAAACAGGACTTCCCATATATAAATCTTTACCTCCGGACCATTCCGGAACTCCTCGTGATGTCCGGGATCTCATCCGGGACTCCGAACAACATTCGGTAACCACATACAAGCTTCCTTTATAACCCTAGCGTCACCGAACCTTAAGTGTGTAGACCCTACGGGTTCGGGAGACATGTAGACATGACTGAGACGTTCTCCTGTCAATAACCAACAGCGGGATCTGGATACCCATGTTGGCTCCCACATGTTCCACGATTATCTCATCGGATGAACCACGATGTCAAGGACTCAATCAATCCCGTATGCAATTCCCTTTGTCTAGCGGTATTGTACTTGCCCGAGATTCGATCGTCGGTATACCGATACCTTGTTCAATCTCGTTACCGGCAAGTCCCTTTACTCGTTCCGTAACACATCATCCCGTGATCAACTCCTTGATCACATTGTGCACATTATGATGATGTCCTACCGAGTGGGCCCAGAGATACCTCTCCGTTTACACGGAGTGACAAATCCCAGTCTCGATTCGTGCCAACCCAACAGACACTTTCGGAGATACCTGTAATGCACCTTTATAGCCACCCAGTTACGTTGTGACGTTTGGTACACCCAAAGCATTCCTACGGTATCCGGGAGTTGCACAATCTCATGGTCTAAGGAAAAGATACTTGACACTAGAAAAGCTTTAGCATACAAACTACACGATCTTTGTGCTAGGCTTAGGATTGGGTCTTGTCCATCACATCATTCTCCTAATGATGTGATCCCGTTATCAACGACATCCAATGTCCATAGCCAGGAAACCATGACTATCTGTTGATCACAACGAGCTAGTCAACTAGAGGCTCACTAGGGACATATTGTGGTCTATTTATTCACACGTGTATTACGATTTCCGGATAATACAGTTATAGCATGAATAAAAGACTATTATCATGAACAAAGAAATATAATAATAACATATTTATTATTGCCTCTAGGGCATATTTCCAACAACGCAATATGTTGCTAATGCCAGCCTCACCAACTTCATCGCAGCTGAATGTGAATAGTGTCATCTCCTCACAAATTCCTTTGTGCAAAATTTTCGTTTTCTTCCTAGGAATAATCCCCATGCAGTGGAGTTTAATTTATATGCTGAAACCCGTCAGATACAGCTTACTGAATTTTGTGACATATGCATGATCCCTTCTAACAGGAGTTTAGTTGAGCCTAGACCTTAATGGTTTTTATCGCACTCTTACAGTGGGGGTGAGAGAGGGGTGTCGGGTGTCACCACCACTAGCATACACTTTCCTGCCTTGCGTTATTTTGCTTTATTTATTGCTAAGTATTTGCTTACTAGAGAGAAAGTAGGTGCACTCAGTGCACCAGACTTTGTTGTTTTACGTTGCGCACTTCACAGCGACAACACTTATAGCCTAGGAGCTATTGTGGCACGTCTCCTCCACATTAATGGAGCCAAGGGAAAAATTCATGGTGCTATTTACGCTACTCACTTGGCGACTCACTTTAATATTCAGATATGCCAGCATGATTATTGTTTGCCCAAGGTTTACCTAGATTGTACGGCCATGGAACATCACCAGTTTATTGCAGACGATTATCCTAACATTCATATTCCATACAACCTGGTTATTAGTGAAAACACTCGTGATATTATTCCATTGCCTACACCTGCTTTGTTTGATCCTTTTGCCAGAAGCGGATACAGGATTATGCCCGAGGACATCGTCGCCTATCAGAACAACCTAGCTGCAGCACAGGCAGAGCCACAGTAGTGGGATCCTCAGGTGCCAGCTCCTTGGCATTTCAACATAGGACCCCGTGGTTTCTTCGAGTGTCCCTAGACCAAGTTAGGACAAAAGCCTAAGATTGGGAGAGTACTTATTTCCACCGACTTTGCATTCATGTTCACACATTTCATTTGTCGGTGTCCACACATTTTCATTGTATTATCCATGTTAAATTTATTTTCTTGCTTTCTTCTTGTTTGTTTGAAAAACTTTGAGAAAATCCAAAAATATTTCCTTCTTCCTTTTGATTTTTCTTTCTAGAGTAGTTAGTTGTAGCACTCGAAAGAAAATCCAAACAGATTTCCTTGTTCTTCTCTTGCTTGTTCGGAGCTTTCCCGTGTAAATAGTTTTTCTCATTTTTGCTTTCCCCTTTTATTTGCTTGAGCAAGAAAATAAAAAACTCCAAAAATATTTCAGTGTGTTTCTCTGAATTTCTTTTATTTTTATTGAGTCGTACCGAGGAGAAGACCATGATGAAAATGTTGAGTGGCTCTCATATGCATTATTGTTGATATAATAAACATCCCATTTTACCTCTTCTCCTGTTGAATAAAATGTTTGCAGATTCCAGCTTAGTCCATGGTACTCTTGCACTATTATTATTTTGATATCGTTCGGTTGTTGTTGTGGACTTAACATGGCAGATGTCCTAGCGGAAGGACTTTGTCGTGGAGCCATCGCAACTAGATTATCTTGAAGGGGTTAAACGGGACAAAGGACTCAAAGAGTTGACCCAGGTTCGGCCCCTCTCAACGAGGTAAAAGCCTACTCCTTCTTGTGTTGTATTGCTAGCGTTTGGATTACCAGGGAGCTAATACGCATGACCTAGTTCTCGATTATTTGTTATCTGTCCTCAACCCGCCGCCGGGTCACCCCTTTATATACACTAGTTGATGCCCGGCGGCTTATAGAGTCCCGGCCAGCTCATACACAACGTGTCCGGCTCGGTGACTAACTAAGCTTGCCTTAAAATACAAGTTATACATGTGGCGGTTCATCCTCTTGGGACTCAACTCGCCTCTGGGTCTTGCGCCGTCAATAGGCTTGCTATGACCCGCCATCTTTATTGATAAGTCGCCAGTGGTATGACCCGGCCTTCCTGGGTGGTTCATACACAGTATTTATATCGCCAACATTAGGCCCCAGGTTGATTTGAACTTGTTCACATCAATCTTCAGTACCTGACTTGTCAAAATCTTGCATCATCCTTTTAACAAATCTGCTGTAACCCGCCATGATGTCAGCTCAAAGAACCTCCTTAACCCGCCATGACGTCATTTCACATTAAATTCACACGAGGCCTAGAACTTCTTTAACTGATCCTTATCTTAATGATCATCCCGAAAATTGAGGCGTCCATATAGCCACATGATGATTTCGGCCTCCTCGATTCCCGTGCATCCCCTTATAAATAGGGACGGGGGTCCTTTTCATTTTCCCCCTTTCCTCCTCGCCTTCATCTTCCTCTCGTGACTCCTCTATAGCCTCGAGCTCCGCCGCCGCCGTTCTCTGTCCGCTGCACCAACTCAGGCCGCTGCATCAACCTGACAGGTCCAGAGAACGTCGGCGCTCCACCGCAGTCCATCTGCAGTTGTAAGTATTCATCTCCTTAACCTCAGATCGGCATTAGGGTTAGCCTTGTTCATCAGTGTTCTTCACCGTTCTTCATCTTCTCCTTTAGCTCGAATAGCCTTTGCTCTAAACATGGTATGAAACTTATGTGGCAGTAGTTTAGCATTCATTTTTAACATCAGAATACTTCCTCTCCATAGAAAACCCCATCGGAGCACACGAACTTTTTTGCTGCCGCCACCCTAGGTTTAGAATTTACTGTCTTTTCTGAACTGCTACAGATCCAAAATTACAGCTCCAGTCTGTGGAATCTGTTTGTCCATCCCTTAGCAAAATTTTCACTGATAGATTTGAAGTATCATAACTGCCATGGCGGTTTATACCATAAACCGTGACCTGCCATACAACATTAGGCCCCATTTAAGCCGCCATCTTATGCCTTATGACTTGAATAACCCGGCAATATCCTCTGGCTTAATCATGCTTGCTTATTCATCCTCATAATTTGGTTCTCCAATTTTAGATTTTACTTCATTTTCTGAACAGTTGTAGATCCACAACCATTAGCTCTTCACAGTGGTTTGAACAATAATTTGTAACCCGCCAGGTGCCTGTCGTTTGACTCATGTCATGCAACTAGGTTCCATCCATCGTCATAGACGAAATGCTTCTACAATATGACAAAATTGGCCTTTTACCAGCAAAAAATGTCATTCACTAGCGTGCTCCCAAGCCAGATGAAGTCAGCCCTCAGCCGCAGGACAAAGAGATCATTGTTTTCACTGATCACATGAACCGGGGTCTCTCATCGCCCGGGTCAAAATTCTTTCATGATGTTCTGCATTTCTTTGAACTTCATCCTCAAGACATCGGACCCAACTCCGTCTCAAATATCTGCAATTTTCAAGTTTTTTGTGAAGTATACCTTCAAGAGGAACCCAATGTCGAACTCTTCCGAGAGTATTTTTATTTGAACCACCAGAATGAGTTTGCTGATGGACCCAGCTTAGAACTTGGTGGAATCTCAATTCAGCTGCGAAGAGACGCCATCTTTCCTTATGCTCAGCTTCCAAGCCATCCCAAGGATTGGAATCAGACCTGGTTCTATTGCCAGGATACTTCTCCTGCTGACGAGAATCCTTTGTCGGGTTTTCGTGAATAGTGGCTCAGCCCAAGGCACCCTCTCCCCGAACGGCTCACCACTGCTGAAAGAGACAAACTTATGCCTGCCTTTTCAAAAGTTAGGGCATTATTGGCCAATGGATTGACTGGTGTCGACCTGGTCCATTGCTGGGTGGCTTGGAGGATTATACCTTGAGCCGTTGGCCCGGCTTAATGTGCACATATAATGGTGATGCCAAGGATTCACTGCACTACAACTCAACACGTTTGACTGATAAATCAATTAGTGATATGACCAAAATCCTTCTCAACAAAAGCTTGGAGAGTTGTAGCAAAGTGGGGATGAATCCCTTCTACACACTCAATCCGGCACCGGATGTAAGTCTGTTCGGTTCATATATTTCACTTTATTGTTCATATAACCTGCAAATATCCAACCTTTATCGTAACTTTGCAGGCTGGATCCGCTTTTTGGAAAGGGAAGTATGACGAAAAGGCCGCCAAGAAAGCCAGGGCTCTTGATGAAGAATAAGAAGAAACCAACTGCATCTGATCTGTTGAATCTGAATGAATATGATGAGTCGGAGGTAGACCTTGATTCCCTTGGCTCTTTTTTCAATGATCTTATTGACACTGATTGCTATCAGGATGACGCGTAAACTAGCCACACAGGTGATGAAGATGTAACTATTATTTTCTCTGACTCAGAGCCTTTGCCAAGACAGAAAAATCGACAAGTGATCCGGAAAGTAAGATTTTCTCACCCTTTAGCTCACTTGGATCCCAACTTTATGTTGAAGCAACAACAACACGAGAACCGGTGCAGAACTCGGACCAGTGGGGGTGGAGAACTTTCCTCCGGTTCACCTAACACACCAGCCCCACGCAAACGTCGGAGTGAGGTGCTTCAGAATTCAAACTCTTTTTACCCCAAGGCAGGTTTTATTCGTCAACCACTTAATCCTTCCACTCAAATTATCAGGGGATTTCTCACTCTTCTTCCAGTGATTCATCTCAAACTCAGCATCCGGCTTTCAAGACTGCCCCTGGGTAAACCCTTTACCTTTGTTTTTTCACATCTCTGCACACATACTGACCTTTTCAATCCTCGTAAAGTGGAATAGCAAAGTCTAGCAAAAAGGCTAAAATAAACAAGACAGCTGAAGACCCCAAGACTCATGAAAAGGAGAAGCAAACACCAATATTTCAAGCCTCCGTTCAATGCCCGAAGGAGCTTGCTGACAAGCCGCCTCCAGAGAATCCCGGTGCCTCCACTGAGCATACAATTGTCGATCCTTTGGGTGCTGAACTGCTAAGTCCCATCAAGCCTTCAAAACCGAATACCGAAGAGGTTCTTATCACTGACAATGGTTTCCGCGAATCAGGGAATCCCACTGCCCTGGTGAGACATTCTGCCAAAGAAAAATTGATCGAGAAACACAAAGTCAAATTTGACATGGACAATTATTCTCATCTGAGCATTAGTGAAGTACTCTCCGGTTATCTCAGTCAAGTGCACACTAGTCGCGATCTGGAGACTGACATGGCGAAACACATGCACCAGAAATATGATGTATCATCTTCTCCCTTGTTCATATGATATATTCCTTCAGCCCCCTAGTCTACTGAATATGATAGAATTAAATATACTGTAGACTTTAGATAGCCATTTAGATATGTATCAAAGTCAAAACCAGTAGCCCCCATGGGCCGGCTTAAACTTATCAAGTTAAACCGGGACTTCCAGATAATAAGAAACAACTTTGCACCTATAGCCCCCAAGGGCCAGTTTAATCATCATGAATAAGACGGGACTTGTCACTTTCATTGAATAAAATCTCACCTTGTCACCCTCACAGGCCAGGTTAACTTGAAAAAAGATGAACCGAATTTGTTTGTCACTACTTCATAAAGAACCTTTCTGCACACCATTAACCCCCAAGTGCCAAGTGTTATTGCTTGCAAAGGGCTTGGGACTTTTCTGTGTATAAAGCTGTAGCATAACTATGAACATTTGTTTCAACCTTCTACTTGCAGGAAGCCTCCAGCCAATTTCAATCTCAGTTGACTGACTTAAAAACCCGACTTGAATTACAAGAAGCTGAGACCCAGAAGGATGACTCCGAATTCAAGTTTAGCTTGGATGAAACGGAGAAGCTTAAAACTGGGTTAATACTAAGAAAGCCGCATGGGCTAAAGAAAAAACTTGCCTTGATACAGAGAGCTAAAAAGACTGAAGCCTCTTTGTAAGAGGTCACGACCAAGCTTAGCGGATTAAGACGTCATATAACACAGATGACTACCGCTATCTTTGGTAAGTAATACTGAAATATCATGATCAAATGTGTCTTTTTATGCTGTGAATCGCCTAATGACTTACTAGCATATTGTATTGAACAGGCCCCAGGAGCAGCCATCTTGGCCAAGAAATATTGATCAAGCTCAAGGCAGTTTATACCTTGGTGGAACAACTATACACGGGTGCTCAGCGCACAATTGCCACCATCTCACCAACCAATCAAGTGCCATCCCTTCTCAGTGATGTTCTAAGAAAACTTTCTATCCTGCCCGCCAGAATCGAAGAAATCAAGTGGTCAGCCCCCAGAGTCGATGCTATTATGGCCTTAAGCCGGGCTAAAGCATGGAAGGAAGAATTAGACACGGCCGAGCTGGCCATTGGTTGCCCCAGCTTCAAAGAGGATGGGTCCCCTTTTGATAAGAAGGATTTTGTTGCTTGTGTAAAGGAGATGCGTTCAAAGTATCTGGCGGCTTTTATGGCAGACAATCAGAAAATGCCAATGCCAGCTTACAAAACTGTGGACCTCATCCCTCCAATCCGTAAGCATACTTTCGCCCCTGACATCGATCTGTTTGAGCTTATCAATAACGAAGCTGAATTTCAAGCCTTGACTGGCATCAATTGGTCATCGCCTAACTTCCAGACGACGAAGGAACAAGAAGAACCGGCACGGGATGACCCGAAAGCCTCAAGCCACCAAGACCAGGAGAATTGATCTGCTGGGCGATTCATGATCTGTATCATCAGAGTTTGTTTGGAAAAACATTCCATCATTTGGGCTCACGGAGCCATGTAATAGGCTAAGGAAACAATGTTCTGCCATGCCATCGTGCATGTTTTATTTGCATAACACTGCTGATCCATCATTTGAAGATCTGCCACTTATGCTCATAATACCATCAATTATGCAGACCATACTTGTCATGTTTTCCTGCACATAAGCAGATAACAAGTACCTTGGCGGTTTACCCCAGGGCGGGTCACAATACCCCATATAAAAACCATTGATGACTAAATAGTCCATAACGAGGGCCGGTTTATCAAAACCTCATATAATCATAATAAAATATCATACCTATGATATTTGTTCACACTACTGGCTTATCATGCATCGCGCAGTAAGGGTAAAAACCCAAAGATTGAGAACACAATGCCATGTTCAATTTATTCAAACCACCGGCTTACAACGCCATATGTAGCAAGGGGTAACATCCCAAAGCTTAGAGCATAGCACTCCAAGCACAGAATCATCATACACTGGCGACTTAAAGTCCAAAGCCAGGCCGGGTTACCAAAATGCTGGATAGATTCATATATGAACCACAAGGCAACATGGCCCTAATCAGTTTTTTTAGCCATGTATCAACATGGCACCAAAGGTGAATCTCAAAAAAGGTTTCGAAACAAAACATAAACTAGAAAAACAAGGCATTCATAGGCTGCCAAGCCTCAACCTCAAGTGCTATTCAAGGGCCGCATAGCCGCTGATTTAAACCTTAATTCAAACCCGTAAGCTGGACCTCACATGACCAATTGTTGTTTTAACTTTGATTAATTCAGAGTCTTTATCAGATTGCTTGTCGAGAGTACAATGAGTCATTCCAGGATTACCTGGTCAGAGTGGCAGGCAAACAAAGGTAAGATAACCCGGATTTTTCGTGAATACACCTGGCGTCCAAGCCTATTAGAAGCGATAACAAAGCTTTGTTCATTAACAAGGAGCCCCCAAGTAATATTTTATTCCATGCGTATAAGCCGGATTAGTAGGGTAGTCATAGTTATGCTCAATGAGCAGGAAGCCCCCAAGTATTTGGTAATCATGGCGTACAAGCCGGATCAAGAGGGTAGTCATAGCTATGCTCAAAAAGCAGGAAGCCCCCAAGTGATCGTATGAAGGGACAATAAAGACTCATATTCTCATAAATGAAACAACAGAGGCCCTAAATTATCAGGGATACCGGCTTTATTATATTTATCATAATATATACATGGACATGGTATGTACATCACAAGAGTCGGTGGCTCGGGTGTAATAAGGCCGAAGATGAGCAATATTCCATGGTCGATGGGTCTCCTCCTCCGACGTGCGTGAGTCCTTGTGGTCTCGATTTGATACTGGATGACCCGTTGTACATCGATAAGGTAGTATGACCCGTTGTTCAGATTTTTGCTTACCACAAAGGGCCCTTCCCCAGGTGGGGATAGCTTATGCATGTCAGTTTGATACTGGATGAGCCGGAGCACCAAATCTCCTTATTGAAATATCTTGGTTTTAACCCGGTGGCTATGATAACGACGCAGATCTTGCTCGTAAATCATCGAACGAGCCACTGCACAATCGCGCTCCTCTTCCAACAGGTCAAGAGCATCCTAACATGCTTTTTCATTATCAGCTTCAACATAAGCTGCCACACGGGGCGAATCATGAAGGCTATCACTAGGGAGAACCGCCTCTACTCTGTAAACCATGAAGAAAGGCGTTTAACCCGTAGATCTGTTGGGGGTAGTATTGATACTCCATAACACTGAGGGTAATTCCTCCACCCAACAACCCGGTGTCGTCTGCAAAGGGACCATAAGTCGGGGCTTGATGCCTCTCAAAATTTCTTGATTGGCTCTTTCAGCTTGGCCGTTAGACTGGGGGTGAGCCAATGATGATACATCAAGATGAATATGCTCCCGTTGACAGAACTCTTTCATAGCACCTTTAAACAGATTAGTGCCATTTATCAGTTATGATGCTATGAGGGTAGCCAAAACGGAAAATCACCTTTTTGATGAATTGAACCACCGTCGCCGCGTCACATTTACTGACCTGCTCTTCTTCAACCCACTTTGTAAACTTGTCAACCACCACCAAAAGGTGGGTCTTTTTATCCTTGGACCTCTTGGAACGCTCCAACCATATCCAACCCCCCAGACTGCAAATGGCCAAGTAATTGGAATCATCCTCAATTCTTGAGCCGGTTCATGAGCTCGTCTTGAGAATTTCTGACAACCATCACATATACTGACCAGATCTTCTGCATCATCTTGAGACGTCAGCTAATAAAATCCATGATGAAAAGCCTTGGCCACGAGAGATTTAGAGCCGGCATGATGACCACAATCTCCTTCATGAGTCTCTCATAGAATCTCACGGCCTTCCGCAGAAGAAACATAACGTTGAAACACCAATGTGACATTGCATCGGTGCAACTCTCCATTGACAATAGTCATTTATTTAGACCATCTGGTTATCTGCCTAGCCAAAGTTTCATCTTCAGGTAACTCGCCCCAGGTCATATAAGCCAAATATGGAACTGCCCAGTCAGGAATAACATGAAGAGCTGCCACCAATTGCGCCTCCGGGTTAGGAATAGCAAGATCCTCCTCCCTAGGCAATTTGACTGAAGGGTTACGCAAAATATCAAGGAAAACATTAGGTGGTACTGGCTTACACTGGGACCCTAGCCGGCTCAAAGGATCAGCTGCCTCATTTTTTCTGCGATCAACATGTTCCACCTAATAGCCTTTGAAATAACGAGCAATAGCATCAATATCCCGGTGGTAAGCCACCATGAGTGGGTCTTTAGAATCCCAAGTGCCTGAGAGTTGCTGAGCCACCAAATCCGAGTTGCCAAAACACCTCACCCGGCTTAGATTCAGCTCTTTAGCCATCCGAAGACCATGGAGCAAGGCTTCATACTCAGCTGCATTGTTAGTACCAGGGAACATCAACCTTAAAACATAACAAAATTCATCACCTCATGGGGAAGTCTGAACAACTCCAGCCCCCGAGCCTTCCAACTGCCTGGATCCATCAAAGTGAATAGTCCAATATGTGCTATCCGGCTTCTCCTTAGGCATCTGCAGCTCTGTCCAATCATTGATGAAATCCACAAGTGCTTGGGACTTGATAGATGTGCGAGGTATATATTTCAAACCATGGGGTCCAAGCTCAATGGCCCACTTGGCTACCCGACCTGTGGCCTCTCTGTTTTGAATAATGTCCCCTAAGGGAGCAGAACTAACCACAGTGATGGGATGACCAAAGAAATATTGCTTGAGATTTTGACTAGCCATGAACACCCCATACACTAGCTTCTGCCAATGCAGATGCCTCTGCTTGGATTCAACTAGCAAAAGAGCCCGTGCGTTGCAACGAGTAACAAAACAGTGGTCTTCATATCAAGCCATTGATCAGAAAAAACATCACACGCTTCTATCCACATAAGTATGATGCGAGACTCTCTCCCAAAAACAAAACATCACACGACTCTAACACTCCATCCACCCGCCCCGAGCGCACACACATAGGCACATGTCCTCCATTTCAACATGTTACCTCACCCGTGTTGCTTCTTGTCCTCCTCCCCATCGTAAAAAAGTAGGTTAATGTTGGTGTTGTGATTTACCCAAACAATAAAAACATAAGAAGTAACATACTCTAAAAATTCAAAGAAAAAATAGGATTGAAGCATACACGGTTGCAATACATTGATTTGCTGAAAAATTATGTATTTTGTGGCAACGGAGGATCAACTCAAAAACCTAAAAAACCTACGAACATGCAAATCAATTACATGACTACGTATGTCGAGACTCAAATCAAATCTACAATAGCAGATCCAATTTCATTGCAATAAATAATGCCACCATATCGACATTGGCAGTAATTAAAATCATTTATATGTTCGAGATAAAGATACTCCCTCAGTTGAAGATGCTATCATGTGGAGCCGCAGGGTCTCATATAGTTGGTGTAATACAGATGGCATTGGCTTGAGGTTAAAATATCATTCAATTTTAATAGGTTTCATACCTTGTACGCTTTTGCACCAACACCATCTAAATCTCTTCAAGCATGATACTTCTGGTCAGAATCAACTGATACCCACCTGGAAATTACAAATCAGCTAAAGGTAAGTAGTGAAGAATAAGACATGATGGCAGAATTCTTAAAAATTCAGCAGAGCAGAGACTTGATGGGAATTTTGCCAAAAGTCTTACACTGCCTTATACGGTTACATTGCCAATTTTCTCAGATTAATCGGCCTTTGCGGACACCAGCAACATCGCCAATAAAAAAACCCTGCTCTATCACCAGTACAGAGATGATGAAGGTGCAGCTGGCATACATACAACAACAATAAGGATTTATAGGAGGTGTGATGGTACAAATAAAATAATAGGAAAATCATGCATGTACACTACCCGACAAGCTTAAACTATTGTCTCAATTTGTATGCATCGTGCAGTTCCTGGGTTGAGTGACTGCTGTTGCGCGGCTTAGGGACAATGTTATACTAGCGTGCTCACACGCTTCGTCGTCTCCTCTGCCACTCATTGTGAAACGTCAGTTAGCGCTGAGCGCCCCTCGTGCCAATGGTCGATCCTGAGATCATTGTTGGCCGGAGGCCTCCGTCCGTGCGCCATGGAGGGCCATGCCAGGAGGGGCACCCGCTCAAGGAGTCGCGTCTGCCTTGGATTCCAACTTCCGTCAAAGAAGTAGCCCCGTCATGTTCCCATTGTCGTCCGCCTCCACCTCCAGTGCGCCTCCCGCCTCCTTCATCGTTCTTCAGCAACTTCGGCTACCAATGCCAGAATATCTCCTGTCCTTGGTGCACACCATGAGCACAAGCAGGTCCGACCCCGCGCTCGCCTTAGGGGAGGACAGAGCTTCGGGCAGAGCGCGTCGTGCGCGACGAATCGAGATGTGTGCCATTGATGATGCCACCGAGTAATGGCCTCCAACCGCGGGCACGAAGACAAGCCCCTCCCCTCTCTTGGATCCGGCTGTCGTGGAGGCCTTAAAAAGGAAAAGAAAACAGGAGTCAGGACTTCGAGTCGTATTGGACTGGAGCAAGGCCTAATTTAACTCACTGGTGGGCTGGGTGAAGGCCCAATGAAGAGATCACGTGAGTTGGTGACACAGACCGAACGCAAGGAAATCGAGCGTGGCAATAGTACCACCTCGTAGGAACCGCCCAAAGAGACCACGTACGGAAGAAGTGAAAAAAAAGAGGATGACGGTGAACCCAGAGACTCAATCCGTGCTTTATTATTAGGGAGAGATGAGCACCTCTCTGATATAATAAACTCGCGCTGAATCGGATGTTCCTTGCATGCTTCCTTCCGTTCCACCACAAACGCTACACTAATGGCTCGGCCATTGGCAAACACATATAATAACAAGGGCTCCTTATCAATAGGAGCGGCAAGAATCGGCGGCTCAACTAACTGTTTCTTCTGGGCTTCAAACGCCTGATCAACAGCATCACTCCAGACACAGTGATCTATTTTCTTCATCATCTGATATAGAGGGATAGCTTTTTCTCAAAACTGGCTTATGAACCGGCTTAAGACCACAATACTACCCGCCAGACGCTGAACATCGTTAACGCATGCCGGTTTAGCCAAAGAAGTGATAGCCTTGATTTTCTCCGGGTTATCTTCAATGCCTCATTCAGAAACCAAAAAACCCAAGAGCTTGGCTGCTGGCACACCAAAAACACTCTTGGTTGGGTTAAGCATCATCTTGTAGACCCAGAGATTTTAAAATGTCTATTTCAAATCATCTATCAAGGTTTCCTTCTTCCTGAACTTCACAACAATATCATCCACATAAGCATGAACATTGCGTCCAATCTGATCATGAAGGCAATTGTGAACACACCGCTGGTAAGTCACCTGTCACATCCCTAGTTCTAGTATGCACTAGGCTAGCCCTTCTTGTGTGCATCATGTTTAAGTTTGAAAGAAACTTGAAATGGGGATTGCCTAAACCCTAGCATGAAAGGAATTCACTAGGTTCAACTAAAATATTTTCAGTAAATCCAAATGGCTTTCAAAAATGTTCATCATTTTTGGAAAATGCTGGAAACAGTAACCAGAGGTGATGCACATTTTTCCATGACATATTTGGGCTCTGAATTAAATCATACTCTATTTGCATATGGGCATTTAAATTTTATAAAATATTTTAAATGTCCAAATAATCTTAAACCCAAATGTTTCCTGTTGGATATATTTTATATAGTGGGCATGAGTAGTTTGATGATTTTTGAAAGTTCTTAGCAATTTTTACTAAGTCCAGAAACAAATGTTAGAATTAGAAAAGAGAAAGAAAAAAGGAAAGAGCAGAGACTCACCTGGTCACCTACCTGGCGCAGCCCACCTGGCAGCCCACCTGGCCGGCCCAGCCCAGCTCCGCTGCTAGTCATCTTCCACCTCTCGCCAGTAGGACGGGAGGCGTGTGGCCGCCGTGCACGCCCACGCGCCCCGGCCACCTCCTGCTTCCTGCCGCTTTCCCCTTGTCGCCCTGGGCCTCCCTCGCGATGCCACACAGCCCCGACCGATCTCTCACTCTCTCTCGTGCTTCTCCCCTCCTATGCTCTCCCTCTCTCTCGCACGGTCCGAGCGCCACCGTCGCCGCCGACAAGCACCACCGCGGCCACTGCCTCCCCCTCGCCCCCTGGACATGCCCAGGAGCTCCGCCTCCATTCCCCGCGCCTCTCCGTCAACTCGCGCGACGCCGAACCCTCCGCATCACCCTCTTCTCCGCCATCTTCGCCGCCTCTGCCCCGAGATCGCTGGCGACCTCCCGTCGTCGTCAGCCCCTCCCCGAGCTCGCCAAGACCACCGTCGACTCTGCCGTGAGTTCCTCTTCTATTTCTGGGTTCTTAAGCCCAAGATTCACCCTACTTACCTCGTGTTGATAGTGTTGCTCGTACCTTTAGGATATTAGTAACCTTGCATTAGTCCTCTAGGTTCGTGGTATTTCCTTCTTCCAAATAATATGAACCACTTATGGCAGAAGTTTGTTGGATCAAAAGATCACAACAGGAGTGCTCTCGATGAGTTCCCCATTCTATATTGTGAATCTGCCAATCCTACCTCTCCGCATGGGTCATACGGAAGAAATATGTTGAACCTATTCGGCATACTAATGCATGCATCCACAACTCAGAAAAACATATGTTCCTTTGGGTTGTCCCTCTTTAGTTGTTTTCTGACCTTCATCTATCAATTGATAGTCAAGAGTATGCGTGCATTCGTTCATCGGTGCCTATCATTCTTGTGGTCCGTCAAGCCATTCTAGTTCCGAATGACTAGGAGAAACAAACTCCAGTACCTCATCCATATCTGGGATTGGGTCAAAGCAGTTGTATTCCGCAGATCAAATCCAATCAAGCTTTTAGTCTGTTCTACCCTGAAGTATTACCCACTTTATGTCAGGAATGTCATGAGAATTGCACCTTCCCTTATGACTTCTTGACGTAGTGATACTTCTCTCCATCATTATTCATTCCTCGGTGTCGTGTTGTCGCAACAGGAATGTCGACAAGTGAATAGTGATGTGTGAAATCAATACTCCTAGCAACTGTGTTGCTTGGTAGTTAATGGACAATAATCTTATCCTTAGCATGTTGATTACTGAATCATCACCCTAAGGTTTATCGTGCTACCTAGTCCTTATTTCCGATGCACTTCTCAATCAATGAGCTAGGATAGTGTCAATCCTTGCTTATTTGATCATATCGTCTTGCCCTGAAAAGCAAGATTGTTCTCGAGCTTAGTGACATATCGGTGGTTCGTTTTCCGTATATCTTCTCGGAAGTATAACCAGGTTGTCACCTGACCACTATGTTGAGTCCGTGATCAAGTTGGTTTCTTATAAACCACCCCTTCTCCAAAAATCTGTGTTGGATACCCCTGAGATAGTTGGTTAAGCTAAACAACAACTTGGAGGGTTGGAAGATAAAAGCTTGTCCGACTTAGTTCATTTTAAGGGATATCTTGTATGTGTGTTCAAGAAAGATGGTGTTTTCATCGATTGACCCTTGTGATCAGTTGATGGACCTATCATCTTATCCAATCTTTGATTCGAGTATGGGCTATCCTCAAATCAAATCAGAACCAACGATATTCGTAATGTTGTCTTACTCGTGGTTGTTTCTTCGAGCATACACCATTATATCTTTTGGGTCTGACCAACGCTAGCACCTTATTCACATAATTGTGGAATTCCAGTGATATGGAAATTCCAATGAGTTGTTGTTGAGCCCATCAGCAGCATTTTATCTTCCCCATGGTTCGTGTTGAACATCCAACTAGTGTTGAAAACTTGTGTAAGCATTTTCTTCATGCCCCGTTCATGTAGAATATGTTTGGATGAAAGTACTGACCTCCTCTAAGTTCACGTGCAATCGATGCAAGTTGCCGCCGTGAGTTCGAGAAAGGTTGTTTTTGTTTCCTCTGGTACCATCCCAAATAAGTCATGCATGTGCGAAGTATGCTATGGTTTGACAGGCTCACTACCTCCATTCCATTTGTATCTCCTAGTACACCAAGCCACTGACTGATTTGTTCCAGGACAAGAAGTTGCTTCTTAAGAGCATGCCTGATGCAAGGACTTCGATATCCTCGTTGATGGTTCCCCACCGAACTCGGTAGTGTTTTATTATAAGACTACTACGTGGGCATGCTTGTCTTGGACAACGTGTTCATAGGTTTGTAGCAGAACCAGCTCATGTTTTGGAGCTTGCTATCGTAGTTCATTCCTCAAGAATCTCGCAAATCCATCTCGTCGATTTGTGTTGCAAACTTCCATTTTCTTTCTAAACTTGATGAGTCTAGAATATCCTGTTACCAACCAGACCTGAATCTCAAGCAGATATGATGGTTGGAACATTCCCAACAATTGCATTTTGTTCCCAGCTTGCACCGCCATTGTGCCAATTTCCCATGGGCTATCCTTCTCGGCAGTTGTTGTCCAAGATCATCTTCAAAAATGGACATACCATGGGTCCCATCCATTTCCGATGATAAGCAAAATCATCCATTATGTTGTCTTCAACAAGGTAGTCCACATCGTCCACCCTAGCTTGAGTATGTCATTCTTTCGAACTCCTTGAAACGATCCATTAAGAATTGCCTCAGGCTGGTATGAAGAGTTTCAATGATCTATGGATCAAACGTAATTATTTTTCCCACTTAAGGGAATAGCTCTACGAGTCACCTCCTCTAAGGTGCCCCGTTTGACATGAAGGGTAACTTAACTCCTCGCTACTTGAAACGCATCCACCATCTTCTTAAGCGTGGGAATTTTGCCTACCAAATTGAACCTTGTTATCAGTTTCTCTCCATCCATCTTGATGTGTGTTTTGTGCCTCGACTCAAGAGATGTTTCCAATGTCTCACTTCATGAGTTGATTTTGAGTTGCTCGATCTTCAAGAAGATCGATTCCCGTAGAGTTTCCTTCTGTCATCACCTTGTTGGAAGAAGATTTCAAAAGCAAAGAGGTCAAGACCAATTGGAGAAATGAATCAACATCTTCGAGAAGGGAAAATCAGATCATGAAGATCGTGTTAGCTTTGTGACCCCTCTGTCTTCTTACCTCATGACTTGAATCTCGGGACGAGATTCTTGTTTAGTAGGGGTGAGTTGTCACATCCCTAGCTCTAGTATGCACTAGGCTAGCCCTTCTTGTGTGCATCATGTTTAATTTTGAAAGAAACTTGAATTGGGGATTGCCTAAACCCTAGAATCAAAGGAATTCACTAGGTTCAACTAAAACATTTTCAGTAAATCCAAATGGCTTTCAAAAATGTTCATAATTTTTGGAAAATGCTGGAAACAGTAACCAGAGGTGATGCACATTTTTCCATGACATATTTGGGCTCTGAATTAAATCATACTCTATTTGCATTTTGGCATTTAAATGTTATAAAATATTTTAAATGTCCAAATAATCTTAAACGAAAATGTTTCCTGTTGGATATATTCTATATAGTGGGCATGAATAGTTTGATGATTTATGAAAGTTCTTAGCCATTTTTACTAAGTCCAGAAACAAATGTCAGAATTAGAAAAGAGAAAGAAAAAGGAAAGAGCAGAGACTCACCTGGCCACCTACCTGGCGCAGCCCACCTGGCCGGCCCAGCCCCGCGCCGCTGCCAGTCATCTTCCACCACTCGCTAGTAGGACGAGAGGAGTGTGGCCGCCATGCGCGCCCACGCGCCTCGGCCACCTCCTGCTTCCTGCCGCTTCCCCCTCGTCGCCCTGGGCCTCCCTCGCGACGCCACGCAGCCCCAACCGCTCTCTCACTCTCTCCCGTGCTTCTCCCCTCCTCTGCCCTCCCTCTCTCTCGCACGGTCCGAGCGCCACCATCGCCGCCGACAAGCACCACCGCGGCCACTGCCTCCCCCTCGCCCCCTGGACATGCCCAGGAGCTCTGCCTCCATTCCCCGCGCCTCTCCGTCAACTCGCGCGACGCCAAACCCTCTGCATCACCCTCTGCTCCGCCATCTTCGTCGCCTCTGCCCCGAGATCGCCGGCAACCTCCTATCGTCGTTAGTCCCCCCCGAGCTTGCCAAGACCACCGTCAACTCCGCTGTGAGCTCCTCTTCGTTTCCCCTCTCTCCCTGCGTGTTTTTGCTCGCCCTAGCCACGCCAATCGCCGAAGCCGTGAGCTTCCAGCCGCCGTCCATGTCGCCGCCGTGGCCACCGTCACCTAGAGCCGTAACTGAGCGCGCCACCATGCTCAGCATGTTCCCAGGAGTCGACCGCGACCACCCGCGGCTCCTGCCGTTCCCGGCAACGCCGATTCACTCGACGCCCGAACTCAGGACGCCGCGCAAGTCGCCACCGCCATCGTTTTAGGCCACCAGAGCTGCTGCCCTGAGCACCAGTGGACGCGGACGAGTCTCCTCGTCACGTAAATCCTCTCCGCCGTGTAAATGGTCGCCTGTGGGCGATTCCAGATGCCTCCGCCGCGTTCGGCCTCGCCGGTGGGTTGACCGCTTTGACCGCCGGTGGTTTAGCCCCGGTTGACCAGGCGATTTGACCTCCCCTGGGTCTATGACATGCGGGCCCCGCCCGGCTAATTAATCTAGTTTAGGTTTAAACCTAATTAGTTTAACCTAGGTTAGTGCTAATTAAACTAGGTTAGTTTAGTTAGCCACTAACATGCGGGCCCCACTGGTCAGTTTGACCTGGGCTGCCCCGTTGACTCGATTACGTCATGCTGACGTAGTGCTGATGCAGTAGTGCATTTTCTGGAATTAGTTTATTTCTAAATAATTAGGAAATCCAAAAAGTTGCCTAACTTCTAAAAATCATAGTAATTCAACCGTAGCTCCAATTCAAATAATTTATATATGAAAAATGATCAGAAAAATCCATTCCTTCCATATGTACTGGTTTCATGCATGTTAAACCTTGTTGTTTAGGTGAAACAAGTTAATGCACTAATATGACTTCATAAAATGGGTTTGCATTTGAATCTTTGGTTCAAATGGACTCATTTCAATCTGTTCTAGCTTGCATTAGCCCAAAACACATTCATATTGCCATGTCATAGCATGCATCATATTGTTGCATATCGTCATGTGTTGATTGTGTTTGATGTATCTTTCGTGGTAGGTTCTGCCTCCGAGGATACCCTCGATTATCCGACTGAAGGGCAGTATCCTACTACCACTCCATCAGGCAAGCAAAACCCCCTTGATCATTCCGATATAATCCCATTCTCTCGCTCCTGCTCTCTTTTACTGCATTAGGACAAGAACGATTCAACTGTTACATGTTGCGGTAGTTGAACCCCTTTCCTCTGCATGACCTATCATTGCCATAGTAAATAGATGAAACCCACTAGCATGAGCAGGAGTTGTTTGAGCCCTGATGTGCCTACTCATCCATGTTTGTTTGTCATGCCTGTTACTGCTCAGAGTTGAGTCAGGTCTGATTCGTCGGGGATGAATTGGAGGTGTGTGATCATGTCCTACAATTGAGAGCTAAGTGTGTGAACACGATTTGGTAAAGGTATCGAATAGAGGCCATGTAGGAGTACATGGTGGGTTGTTTCATTGAAGCCGTCCTTAGGAACTGAGTTCTATGTTTGTGATCCATGAACAGCTACTACCACGCATTGGGCCCGAAACTAATGGACCCTCTCAAATTATTAACTGCCCTTGCCCTCTGTCCAGGAGTTGCAACTAGTTTCTGGTGTTTGTAGGACATGTGTTGGAGGTCGTGTGTAGCGCTGACCCTAGGGGTGGGCTATGATGCGGTAGATACACCGTGGCACGGTGTACCGGGCGCCCGTTTGGTGTCTCGGGAACCTTGCACACATCGTTTGGGGCTGTGAGCGAAACCCCGGCTGGATCTCCTCGCGGATGGAACCCGAATAGGCGATAAACCTGGACTAGAGACTTGTATTATTAGTCACGTTGTGGCCGACTCCCTCGCCAGGCTTCCGCTTGAAGGTTGCTGAGATACACGATGTGTACATGGTGGTAAGTGGCGAGAGCGTGTGTGAAGAAGTACACCCCTGTAGGGTTATAAATGATCTATTCGAATAGCCATGTTCGCGGTAAAGGACTTCTGGGTTGCCTATAACAGTTCATGGACAAGTGGAAGTGGATACTCTAAAACTCGCAAGATAAGCGTGAGTGCTATGGATGGCCTTCTCATAGGGACACGGAAGCGGATCCATAGTGCTGTACTGATTGGTGAATATGTGGACTCGTGTGCGCCACCTCAAAAGAGTTACTTGCAGTCGTAGTTCAGGTTAGCCACTAAGTCAAAGCTGGCTTGCTGCAGTTAAACTCCACTACCCCCTTTGTTGATACCGATGCATATGTAGTTAGTTCTGATGTAAGTCTTGCTGGGTACATTTGTACTCACGTTTGCCTATTTTATGTTTTTGCAGAGAGGCATCAGTCTCGCTAGTAATTCTGCGTGGACTTCGACGTTTAGCTTGTTACCTCAGCTACGATCTTGTGCCCTCAGCAGGGTCTTGTAGATAGTCAGGCTTCTCAGCCTTCTTCCTTTGTAGTTGTCTGTACTCAGACAAGTTAAGCTTCTGCATGTGCTTGTTGTTTGTATGCTCTGTATGTTGGGGTCATGAGACCCATGTTTGTAATGCTTGGCTCCTCGAAGCCTAATGAATGAATACTTGAGTCATAGAGTTATGTTGTGATGCCATGTTGTATTTACACATATCGAGCATATTGTGTGTATGATTGAAATACTTGGTATGTGTGGGATCCGACAACCTAGTTGTTTATCCTTGGTAGCCTCTCTTATGGGGAAATGTAGTCTTGTGCTTCCATGAGCCATAGTAGTCCGCTACAGCTCGGTTCACCGGAGTCCTGCTAGCCCAGCACTACTGCTCCGGAACACTTGACTGGCCGACATGTGATTCACTTTGTTCCTGTGTCTGTCCCTTCCGAGAAATGTCACGCGGTGACATCCGGAGTCCTGCCTAGCCTTTTACAGCCCAGGTTCCCGGAGTCCTGTTAGCCCAGTGCTACAGCCCGGATTCGCACGCTGCTGACCGACATGCTCAATGTTGATTCATGTATGCCTGTCCCCGTAAGTTAGTGCCACTTTGGGTTCACGACTAGTCATGTCGGCCGGGTTCTCTGTCATATGGATGCTAGCGACACTATCATATACGTGAGCCAAAAGGCACAAATGCTCCCGGGCCATGGTAAGGCGACACCCGTGGAAATACCGTGCGTGAGGCCGCAAAGTGATATGAGGTGTTACATGCTAGATCGGTGTGACTTAGAATCGGGGTCCTGACATCACCTGGGCACTCTTGAGCCCAAAAGGCGTAGACACATAGCAGAAGGCTCCAAAGGGAGTGATGAAGGTTGTCTTCTCCTGGTCCTTAACTTCCATCTTGATCCGATGATACCCAGAATAAGCATCCAAAAAACTCAAACGCTCACAACCCGTCGTAGCATCAATAATCTAATCAATACGAGGGAGGGCGAAAGGATCAGATGGACAAGCTTTATTAAGGTCTGTGTAATCCACACACATGCGCCAAGTACCATTTTTCTTAAGTACCAGCACCGGGTTAGCCAACCATTCAGGATGAAAAAGTTCAACAATGAACCCAGCTGCTAAGAGCCAGGCCACCTCTTCACCAATGGCCTTACGTCTCTCCTCATTAAAGCGACGAAGGAATTGATTGACCGGTTTAATCTTTGGACCAATATTGAGAGTGTGCTTAGCGAGTTCCCTCGGTACACCTGGCATATCTGAAGGCTTCCATGAAAAGATGTCCCAGTTCTCACGGATGAACTCGATGGCTTTCCTATCTTGGATCCAGATTAGCACCGATACTGAACTGTTTGGTTGAATCGCCAGGAACAAACTCAACCAGCTTAGTCATCTGGCGACATAAACTTCAACAGAGGGTTGTGCTTTGTGGTTGGCTTCTTCAAAGGTGTCATATCTTCCGGGTCAATATTATCTTTGAAAACTTCAGCTCCTCTGTTGCACAAACAGACTCAGCATAAGCAGCATCGTCCTCTTCACATTCCAAAGCTATCTTCCGGTTCCCATGCACTATGATGGTACCCTTATAACCTAGAATCTTAAGCTGCAAATAAACATAAAAAGGCCTCGCCATGAACTTAGCATAAGCCAGCTGTCGGGGAAAATATATGGGTGTTGTTATTTTCCCTTGACACGTGCATGGACAAGCCAAAGAACAAAACAGAGATTGGAAGACCAAGAGGTTTGAAGAACCAACATGCAGCTCAGGAGAACCAAGACTGAGTGTAAGGAGAAGGATATTGGCAAGAGAAGGGCCTCCCTCGCCGGGTAGGCGAGCCCGACAAGGGGTGAGGCCATCACCAGAAGCAAAGCGACCAAGGCTCCCGGGAAGAGCCTCCTGGGGCTCACGGGGGCAGAACCGCCCCACCAACCACTCAAAGCACTACCCATGTCGTCAATCAGTGTGGTGTCAAGCCGCAAGATGATTAAGTGGCAGCCATTCGCCACATGGCAGCCGTTTCCTACGGAGAAGCCTAGAGATGACACCCGTCCTGTGACGTGTCAAGAGAACATGATCGGAGCTGGCGAGAT
Organism: Triticum aestivum; assembly: GCF_018294505.1. Taxonomy (NCBI): domain Eukaryota; kingdom Viridiplantae; phylum Streptophyta; class Magnoliopsida; order Poales; family Poaceae; genus Triticum; species Triticum aestivum. The sequence continues at coordinate 361,624,530 of NC_057803.1, forward strand.
AGCCCGGCAGGCCTTGCCCAGCGCCCAGTGATGTGACACTAAGTGGTGCATTTAATGCACCTTCAGCCCGCATAGTTAGGTATGATAGCACTCTTTGCTATCATATCAGTGGATAATGACCACTTTGCCATTGTGGTGACCCCTTAATCTATAAAAGGAGGCCCATGGCACTCATAGGAGGGTTTAGAAGGTTGGAAAGTTAACAACCCCAAGCCACCACATACACGTAGTAGCCGCAGGCAAACCTTGCCAGGCAAGTGTACTACGCACCACCACAATCATTCTTCCATCAATCCACTAAAGCAGGAGTAGGGTCTTACGCCTCATGGTGGCCCGAACCTGGGTAAATGGAGTGTGATCCCTGCCGTGCAGCCGTGTGCTGGTCTGCTCTTTATTCAACACACCGTCCCCCTGTAGAACCAACAAGGGGCCACCCAGTCCCATAGGTGGCCGTGAAAATCTCGTGACATCTTTGGCGCGCCAGGTAGGGGGAGCGCTTGCGCGAACCTGAAAGTACACACCGCGCGTCATCCTCATAAACATCTTCGTCCTCGGCAGCGCCATCGACCTTGGCACCCGAGGAAGCACAGGAGCGGAGTGGGGGAAGACCCACCCTCGCACCATGTTGCCGCTCTCCCAGATTTGCTATGGCAACGGTCATGACAGAGACCGTGATTGATGACAACGAGCTTACTCCAGCGGCTCGTATGGCGTTATCGTCATACAAACGCTCTCTGGAGAAAGGGGCACGAGACATGTGGGCACGAGCTCCCTCCTTCCTATCCCTCCACCTCGTTGGCAATCGAGATGCTTTGATCGTGGGCATCATCAACATCGACGATTGACATGCGAGTTTCGGTCCAGTATCTTCCCCACCGTGGACGATCCTGAGCAGAATGCTAGTATGAGTCCGTCAATTGATGCCTCGGTGAGCACACTTAGGCGAGGCTGCCCGCACTGGCACAGCCGAGGCGACGGCAGCCGTTGCACTGACTCAAGGGGGAGGGAAGCAAAGGGAAGAGGGACCGGCAAAGCCCGACACCATGCTCCTATGCTCCCCAGCTACAAGAGGTACACGACGATCCTTGCCGGGAACGAGAATACCTTTGGGTCGCCTTCCGCTTCTTCAGGCGCTGTGGACGAGTAGAACGAGCGCGGCTCGGCAGATGGTAAAAGATGCTTAAAATGAAAGCTAAGCCCATGCTATCACTTCTATTTGATGCATTTCAGATACCTGCAGTCGTGTATCCCTTAACTCCAGTAAGTGTTCATATCGTGAAAGCCCTCGTGTGATGGACCCTTGGATAGTTTCTTTGACCGCTCCATTGTCCTGTCCAGAGCCATGCATGCAGGACGAGAGGCTGCGTCGAGAGCTACCAGGGAAAAACCTGATTAGACGCATCCATGCCAAGGTGACTATTAAGGGCCGGACCCTGACGACAATCGCGTCAATATGATATCGGCAGGCATCCAGAACATACATAGGAATTGATCATACGAACATGATCTTATAGAGTTTAAATGGATAAACACGCACTTAAAGTTCCAGCTAGAAGTATCAGCTTCGCATAAACGCTAGAGATAAAACAACTAAGCACAAAATATATGCCATGTTCTATTACAGGACCAGAACGAATAACTTAAACACAAAGGACCCTGTCAGTGAGGGGGGCAGCCTTCTTCTTAGTAGTGGCAATGTCAGCACCCGCTGGCGGCTTCTTGAAGCCGTCACCAAGATCAAGCTCTGGGTGGCGGCAGGCAATGTTGCTTAGGACATTGAGAAGGGCGTCACGGGCTAGCCTCCGCGACTCGGTCGCGAAGCGTTCGGCCCTTCCCTCTTCATGCACCTTCAACTTGTCAACTAGCTCATTGAAGAAGATCCCCAGCTTGATGCTCGGGACCTCTTGCGCGCTGGCTATGTAGACTGGGCCATCCATGCCCATCGCTGCAGCTTGGACGCCAAGACGCTCTGCGACGTCAACCAGGCTCTTGATCCATATGTTGTTCATGTTGACCCGGTTCGTCAGCCTGTCCTCTGCATCTTGCCGGAGGCGCTTCGCGGTCTCCAAGTCCTTGGACTGCAGCTACTGCCAGGATTTGAGGGACTCCATTGACTGCTCCAGCGAACCAATCCTTGCCTTCATGTCAGAGATATTGTTGTCGGCGGCCTCGAGGCTTTGGGTCTTGGAGGAGAGTTGCAATTGCATATCCGCCAAGAGAAGCTCGGCTTGTCGTGCCTCTTCTTTGAGTACCTCCACCTCCTTGGCACTTCCGGCAAGGTCTTCCTTCAGTTTGGCTACCTACCGATCAAGCTCGGCCTTGGCGGAAGACGCGGCATCTAGATCTTCAGCAAGCTTCTTCAGCTGGGCGGCGTGTTCGATGGCAAGAGTATCCAAAGCAGCCCCATGCTTGTCCTTTAGTTCCTTGGTGCATTGCTACACCAAGGCCTCCAAACTTTCATCCTTGGCGCGGAGGGTGGCTTCAAGATTCTCCTATCGAAGGGATATCCCTTGCTCCATGGCATCCGAAGAAGCTTGATGGTCCGCCAAGCGCCCTCACAAGCCACGACATCTTCCCTCATCGTCTGAAGGATCTCCTGCTGCTTCATGACTACCTTGAACTGCTTGGAATGCCATTCACGCAGTTCTCAGCACTTGTCCTTCAGCCTCTGGTCCACTATGCTGACAGATTCATGTCGTTCCTTGAGCTCCTGCCACTTTTGGCGGTGTCGGGCTTGCATTTCCTTCACACCAGCCGCCATGGATTCCATGAAGGACAAATCAACGGTGATGGCAGTTGAGTCATTAGCTTCCACGCCTCCCAGCTGTAACGGGGCCAGAAGGCGCTGAAGCTCTTCATTAACATCTGCATCTGTCAAGAATGGGCCCGGGGCTCCGATGTGGGGTAGCAATGGCGCCATGGTCAGCATATTCGAAGAAGATGGCGGGGCAACAATAGCGCCCCTGGAAGAAGGGAGCGGGCCCATGGTTTGAAGAGGAATCTTCTCCTCGATGACTAGTTCCTCCACTAAGGTGTTGTCCAGGGGATGCTCCACCATCACCAAGGAACCTTGTGCTCTCCCGGTAGCCAAATCATGTCCCTTAGTTGCCGTAACCTTCACAACTTTATCTGTGGCAGACCTCCCTATGTCTGCCACCACCTCTAACAAGTCTGGTTCTTCGGTCTGGGAGGCTACTGATGAAAAGGGCCAGTGAACAAACAAGGGAATGGAAGTCTCGATGCAAATGAAGAAACCAATGGAGGCAGCCAGAGTATGAAAAGGAAGGAGAGTTAAGCTTGATACCTGGAGAGGTCTGCCGGGCGGGGGTCTCTGTTTCCCCGGCAACAGTTGTTGCCTGGTCGCAAACCTCGCCCTCTGCCGGGGAAGACACGGCAGCCTTCTGTGTTGTCTCTGCCACGAGCGATTCCATGATGACATCTTCGGCTTGAGCAGCAGGGGACGCACGCTCCTTCAAAGGGGGCTCGTCCTGTGTTACCTCACCCCCTCCTCTGCGCGAAGGGGCGGAAGGACTGTCTCCTCTAGCGGGCGGGGCCAAGTCTTCACTCTCGTGCCGGGGGCTAGGATGGGGGCTAGACACGGGGTCTTCCGCATCCTTCCCCGCCGAAGCCAAGCCCTCGTTACCCTCCAGCGACCCGAGGCGCCGGAGTTTCCTCCAGGAGTGATGGATGAGGGTCTTCGTCTCCTCCTCTATTTCCATGCCGGTGACAACAAGAACAAGAGGTCAGTCAGCAAAAGCATTCAAAACCGCCTAAGAAGATATTTATCACCAAGAGAAATCCTCCTTACTCTTCAGCAATGGGCCTGCACTACTGCAGGATGGTCTAAACGCGACACTATGATGAGAAACCCTTCGATGAAACTGTGTGCAATGCCATAATCGCAAACGGTGGTGTAAAAAACCCATCAAAAAGGTGCAAAACATTTGCGATGACGGATGCATCAAGCATGGTTCAGATTTTACTTGCGTGTGCGATGCAGGGCATACAGTTCAGTTTAATTAACTATTTGGGATGAGGAGGAACAAAAGAAATGGGCAGCCAGATGAAGGCGTGTGCGATATATAACAAACGGTTCACTAGGATGAACTGTGTGTGATTAGGCAACACAATGGAAACGGTTCAACTAAACAAGATGTGTATGATACGTGGCAAACAGGTCTGTAATCAGAAATGTCTACGAAGACCAATAATAACACAGACGATTGCTGCTAATAAGTCATGTGATTTGCTCTGTCTATAGTAGAATAACATGTATATATATATAACTGAAATAAACATCCAATTACATAAGTGACTATATAGATCATTCGCACGCACCTCAATAAACAATTGCATGCATTCTAAAGTAGGAGAAATGATCGTCTAGTCATCTACTTCTTATGACGCTCCCGCCACTGCTATGTGGCTCGATCCCTCGTCTGGGTTAGGAAGAAGACAGTTCCTCATGTCAACGATCTGCCTGTACATCTCGTAGCTTGTGTATGCGACCATGGCTGCGTACTTGACATGTTGTTCATCCAGTCTCTTATGCCACACACTGTGCCAGGCATTCCTGTTGTTATTGCTCTCATTCTTCATCTTCATGTAGTAGGGGTCGATGATGGCCGAGGCGAGGTCAACCAGGGAGTTCAGTTTGTTTTTGTCGCTGCCCCAGACCTTGTAGTCGCGCTGGATGTTGACAAGATTTGTGCATTTCAAGCACGAAACCTTGAGCGCTTTTATATCGTTGGTGGTGTCCACCGCAACGAAACTGTAGTCAGGAGCTGTTGATAAACATGGAGAAACGCTCTCAATGCATTGTGGCTAGGTGGTAGTGGTAGACGAGGACGTCATGTCGCACGCACAACTGGGCGACGACAACCTTCTGATCATGCCCGGCACGACCCATGGTGTACTCGAGGTTGAAGCCGGCCACTTGGTACTTGTCCTCGGCAAGGAACTGCTCCATAGGTTGGATGGAGCTCTCCACTGAGACCAGATCGTTCATGTACACCACCGACAGAACCTTCCCCCTCATGTGGGTGTCCACGACGTGTTGCATGGTGAACTGCCCACCGTAGTCGTCGGCGGCCGCTGGGAGCGCCATTGGAATCACTGGATGTCCTCTCTGTATGTGTCCTCGTGGGTGTGCTTATTGTGTCATGTGAGACGAGAGATGAAACTAAATGGCCGCAGGAATAAAAGGGGGCCGGGCGGCGTCGATTCTCGGCGCGTCCGCATGGCAGTTTTTGCAGCGGGTAACTGCATCGTCGTGCCGCGCCCGGAGCAACTGCATGCACACGAACGTGCATGATTGTGCATCGGCCCCAAAAACTGGAGCGCGCGTGGAGGAACGAGGGCAGAGCACCCGGAGGGACGCGAGAGTAGAGCACGTGCAGCGGGACGCGAGCAGAGCGCGCTGCGGCCGCCTGAACCGCAAGCAACCGCACGCATAGAGCAGTTGAACACGCAGTAAATGGTCGCCTACAAGCTGGCCGACAGTTCCGTTGCTACATAGAGAGCGGCCGTGTGCTACCACCTCCGTCTAGTCTATAGTTACCTTTATATTATGTGCAATACTTAGCCCTCAAATTTAACTAACGAAATTTTAATGCATGTTATAAAAATTATATAATTGGAAACTATGTTCAAATACGAATCCAACTATATAATCTTTGGTGACATGCATTCGTATTTTATTAGTTAAATCATACTTATAAACCAGGACGGGGGTATAGTAGGTAATTAAATCGCAAATGTTTTTTTATTAACCATATGTGTACGTGGCCTTTCGTCCTCCTCTCGCATGTCTTGTCACCACGCTGCCACCCACAGCTTATAGCGCAGGCTTGCGCAGCACGCGGGGGCGTTCTTTTGGCCAAACGGTGGCGCCAATGAATCGTCAGTGAGCCCGTTCCCGCGCAACGTCGCAGGTTCCCGCGCAAGCTTCCCGCCCGACTCAGTGAAATCCCCCAAAATCCCAATGCTTACTAGCTTGCTATAAAAACCCTCACGGCCGGCGAGTCCTGTGTCGCATTATTTTCCCCTCCCTCCCTGTAGCTTATGTCGTATGCTTCTCCCACAATCGTCGATGGCACCGGTCCGTCATCATCGCTCAGGCACTCTGCCGTCATCAGAAGACAGCTCCAACTGGGAGGCTACACCGCGGTGGTGGCGTAGTCCCCGGCGTAGTGTAGTGCGCGTGGCATCCCTGTTGGGTGTGCGCGGAACAACCACCACACGCTGCGCCGCCGGTGCCCGTCGGCAGCTGTTGCCGGCCACCATCGCCACCACATCACCATCGAAAGTTGGAGCCATCGCCCACTCCGCCGTCATGACCCAAAGGTAGGAGGTGGCTGTCATGGCCGCCACCCCACTGCCGGCCGCCATGGCCATCACCCGCTCTGCCACTGTGGCCCGAAGGCGGGGGGTGGTGGTCAAGGCCGCCACCCTATCATCGGCCGCCATGGCCGCCAACCCACCATCGACCACCGGGGTCATCACCCACTCCTCCACCGCCGCTCGAAGGCGGGAGGCGGAGGTCGATGCCCGCAGGTGCGTCAGCGACCTTGCGCGCTACACCGAGTTCCTGCGGGAGGAGGAGGAGCGCCTCGCCGAGCATGCATAGAGCCTTACCACCACCATGGCCGCGGCACACACCGCCTCAGAGGTGAGGAATCAGGAGATCTACGAGGAGAACCACTACTTCAAGAGGGGTCGTCTAGAGAGGCAGAGGGCATTTGAGGTGAGCGTCGCTGAAGCTGCAACAGCGGCAAGAACTGTATTGTGGTTGCCCAACAAGTCGGTAGGCTCCTCCTCCTCTGCCTCTTACAATTGGGGAAAAGTTTGGTCGGTTCAGCTGTCGAGTTGAACTGTTTGTATAAATTAAGAACTACTGCTTAATCTATGAATGAAATCTATGCTTAATTATTAACTCTTGGTTGCAAAAATTAGATATCGCTAGTGATTTTTAGCTTCATATTTTGACAAATCATACTGTTACAAGGTTGACAAATGGCAATGTCACTAGATCAACAAATGTCAATCTTACCTGTTTGACAAGTGGTAACATACCCAATATGATAGATGCAAATCGCACCAAATTGTTTGTAAGTGGTTGCACACGGGTCATCCAAAAGAATCGTTTCCGTTGAGGAGATGCACAAATCCCGCTCTCACTTTGCATCATGCCGTCCCGGGGTCGATGGGCGGGGGGTGGGAGGATGGCAGATGGCGGTGCTGAGAGGTAGCATTCAACGGCGGCGGCCCATGCCACTGAGGGGGCGCTCGCACGGAGAGGAAGGCGGGCGGCCATGGAAATCAAAGGGCTCGCTTCCCAGTGAGCCTGCGCAACGTACAACTCACATGCTTTCCGGTGAGCGTGAGCATTCGAGGACAGCTTACACTCCTCTCGATCAGCCTGCAGATCGGACTGCGCTTGCACGCCTCCCGTTAAGTCAAGGTCAAGCAGCTATCCGCACGGCACCTCCTACAGCCATTAAAACTAAGACACATGGCGTCATCTGAATGGTTAACAGAACGCACACAGTTTGAATTAGACAAACGTTTGAGATATTAAAGTGGCAGCTATTTTTCAAAATGCCTTTGTTGGCTGTCATTAATCGAGTGTGCCTTCTCTCGAAATGGGCACAAAAAATACCACAGCATCTCAGGTGCTATTCCATGATAGCATGCCAAGTTTCATGAATTTCAGACGAGTTTTGGATTTACTAGAATTTAAAAATAAAGTATCTCAACATTTTGCTGGCAATCAACAGTGCCATGGTGTTTGAAATTCATTCCCATTTCTTGCATGGGACCTAAGCATGCACCCAAGGACACAAATTTGATTTTTTTAACCAATTTATACGCATTGGAGCATGTGCATGTAGTTCAAATTTGAATTATGCACATAAATGGATTGAAAACTCAGTTAATACATAAAAATGTCCAAACGAACCCCGAAAAATCACAAAAATTGACACAACACTCCTATTGTTCTATGTTGACATGAGAAAAAAAATTGGAACCAATAAGAGGCAATGGATATCGTTTCGTCCCTGAAGGTGGGACGTTCCCTACTGAAACCATCATGCTTGTTGTGAGAAGCTCTGTTTTGCGAGAAGCATATACCCAAACCTGGCCCAAATGGGACAAAAATTTTACCACAGCATGTTGATGCCGCTCCATGATAGCATGTCAACTAGCATGAATTTCAGACGTGTTTTGGGTTTACTAGAATTTAATAACCAGGAATCTCAATGTTTTGCCGGCAATCAACGGTGCCCTGGTCTTTGAAATTCATTCCCATTTCTTGCATGGGACCTGAGTATGCACCCAAGGACACATATTTGATTTTTCAACCAATTTATATGCACTGCAGCATGTGCATGTAGTTCAAATTTGAATTATGCACATAAATGCATTGAAAACTCAGTTAATGCATAAAAATGTCCAAACGAACCCTGAAAAATCACAGAAATTGACACAACACTCTTGTTGTTCTATGTTGACACAAGAGATTTTTTGGAAGCAATAAGAGGCAATTCGTTTCGTCCCCAAAGGTTGGACGTTCCCTACTGAAACCATTATGCTTGTTGTGAGAAGCTCTGGTTTGTGAGAAGCATATAACCAAACCTGCCCCAAATGGGACAAAAAATTTACCACGGTATGTTGATGCCGCTCCATGATAGCATGCCAAGTTTGATGAATCTCGGACGAATTTTGGATTTACTAGAATTACAAAAGGAAGTACGTCGATATTTTCCAGAGAGCCACAGTGCCGTGGTGTTCGAATTTCATCCCCATTTCTTGCATGGGAGATAAGCATAAACCCATGGACACATATATTATTTTACAACCCATGTTGGTGCACCAGAGCATGTGCATGTAGTTTAATTTTGAATTGTGCACCTAAAATGGCTAGAAAACCAATTTAATGTATAAAATGTTCAAATGAACCCTGAATAATTCCAATTCTTTTACGGCACACATATAGTTGCATGTTCACTCCAGATAAAAGGTCTAGCAATTCAAACACCGTCCATTGTCGTTGTGACCCCATTATATAATTCAAATCAAGATGAAAAATCAAGTAGATCGTACACGGTTTATTATCACCAACCGTGTGAAATGCAGCACAAAATATCCTGGAGTACCATCGGTGTATAGTAAGCCTATGGCTTACGCGAGAAGGTGCATCGGCTACAGTCCACAGCGAGCATCTCAAGCACACTAGCTCGTTCCCCGAATATCATTTCATTGTTCAATTGTTGCCGGTGAAAGATGGGCATGTGGACCCGCGTTGTGAGGGCAACTTCGATGGCCCACTCCAGCGAGAGCACGGCAACAGCCACCATGCGCGTGCTAACAGGGTGCATGAGCGCGGCCGCAATCTGCGACCGGTCGGCCATGGTAGCCCAAACGGCCGTTGTTGCTTCTTAGGTGGTGGCAGCAACATCTGGCTCGGGGATAACAACTGGCGAGAGGGGCACAACAGCTGTCTATTCCGCAGCGGCGGCCTTAGCCCTGATGGAGGCTGCCCACGACCATGTAGAGGCCGCCCACGTCCAGCTCCTGGCGGTCACCGCACAAATCGAACGAAGCTCTCGGACAATGGTCAGCAACCCACTGCCGAAGAGCTGGCAATCGTCGAGAGCGTTCAAGCAGCCATCCGTTCCTCCGCCACATACCTCGTGACGACGGAGCCCGTCCAAGCCTAGATCGCATCTGCCCAAACCCAACTCATGGCGGCCTTTTCCAAAGAGATGGTGGACGCGGATGGTGAGATGCTTGCCGAGTATGGTGCGATGGATGCCATGGAGCCCCTTCCCCATGAGACCGTCGGGCGCGAGCTGGACATGCAGGCGGCGGCGGAGACGACAAGCACCAGCCGTAGTAGTACTCTTTTGTTTTGTTTAATTAAGAGCGCATGTCTTTAATTTGTTAGTGTAATGCTTAGGTCAGCTAGCTCCGTTTAATTGCTGAACCTGCTCGATTAAGAAGTTAGTCTCCTTTGTGTACCCAAATTATGCAATGACGTGGATGACCATTGTAACCATGGAAATTCGAACCAAATTTTTTTACGTTCAAACTCATCACATACAGGTTAAGCTATCTGAATTGTTTGTGATGTTCACATATCGTACACAGTTGTAAATAAGGGACCGTGTCTGATGACACTTTGCACGCCAGTTTTTTCACTGAAGCGATTCCAAATTTTCGTCTTCCGCGGAAATATCTACCTCCCCGCCCCCTCCCCCTTACCAAAGCCCACATTTCCCCTGTTTCCGCCTTCCTTTCCAAGTTGAAACCTTTACTCCTTGCTTGCAGCGCCGCCTCCTTGTCGGCGACCTCCTTCTCGCTGCTCGGCCTCGTCTATCTAGGCAGGTAATCCACACCCGACCCCCATCCTCATCCTCCTTCCACATCCCACATGCTCCGACCGCCGGCATGAGCACAACACCCTCCACCCAAATCACTGACCCCTCCACCAAATAAGTGCGGCCCTAAGCCATGGTGCATGCAGTGTAGCCAGGATCTCAAGGAGCATCTGGCAGTGGAGAAGCAAATCGCGGCCGCACACGTGGATGAGGTTGCGACGGCTGCCATTCGTGTCGAATCCCCTATCTTGGAGGAGAACCTTGCCATTTGCTAGCTATGCTGGTTAAGCATGCTCGATTTACCCGTTGCGTGTGCTGCTCCTGCCTTTCCTTCACAAATTCTAGTGAATTGTACTATCTAATTTTACCATGCAATCTGTTGCTCTAGTGTATATGTTCTATATGTCGTGCAGTGTGGTGCTCACTTATTAACTGTTTTGTTAATTAGTTGTCAGCTTCAGTTAACTATTTGGTTCAATTCTGCAAATGTGATGTTCAATTCTTCAGGCTGCAATTTTGTATTGTATTCCATGTGAGAAATAAATCAAATTTATCTTTACAAAATACATGAGAAACAAATACAATTGCTATATTTGCAAGTTGTCAAGCATGCTTGGTTTGGTTATACATTGTGCAATGTGGTGCTCAGTTAACGTTTGGTTCATTTGTGTTGTGGTGTTTAGTTAACCGTTTGGTTCAATTCTGCAATGCGATGTTCAATAGTTGTGGATGCATTCTGTTATTGTATACCATGTGAGGAATAAATTGAATTTGGCTGTAGTAAATACTTAACCTGATGACTAACTACCTTATATGTGTTGCAGGGAAACAATGGAAAGCACTGAGGTTTACAATCGAGGTTAGCACGTGCATGGTCCGTTGTCTAATAGCAAATTTTTGTGCAATTGCGGGAACCATTCTAATATGTTGGTTTTTAACAATTTGGTCTTGCACATGTAGGTCATGCTGTCAGAGGTTTTGACCCACTGTTCGACCCATTTTGCATATGGGGAAATGAGTTTTCCATGAATGTCAATCAAATCAAGAAACTCAGAAAGATTATTAGGATAAAGAAATTAGCAACAAAAAACAACAAGATCTTTGTCTGCACAATGAAGATGACATTAGTTCACTACAAGATGGTACTAACTAATATACCTTGCCTTTTTTATTCCTTTTCCCCATTTCCAACATAGAGAAGATATTTATGCACATCCTAGTTTTCAGGCCTTTCCAAAGCAGTTCACTGATGATTACCTCTCAACCCACCTCTATGGTAAAGAGGCAAGGAAGGTTTTCATACAACACCCACAGTTCAATATTGAAGTGGTCATGAAGAGGAGGAAGGACGGACGGTCAATCATCCACAGGCACTGGCCTAAAGTTGCAAAGACCTTCAACATGAATGAAGGCTCAATATTCGCCTTCCGCTTCAGCAGTTTTCCAGATGAGATGCATCTGTCTATATTCCGTATATGATGCTAATTTCGAAAGGTTCTACATGTTGCATGTGAAACTTGGTGTTGCTGCAGTTGTGTAATGGGGTAGCTGAGTGTTGAAGCTATATCATGTTGTGCTCTGATGTATTCCAATTATGAAATTCTGCTGCCTTAATATGGAAATGAAATATATTATGTGCTTAATATGAATGTCAATTAGATTAATAAATGGATTATTAATAATAGGGCAATTAGCCTGCTAATTAGGTTTTGCTATTGCAAACGGTTGTTGAAAAAATACTGTGGGCGATGACATCAGGCAAAGCACACAGTTTCTAGGAATAAACCATGTTGGATCAATGAACAATCACACACGACTTTCTCTTGAAAAACTGTTTGCATTAGGCCACCTTGCGCAAACGTTTACCACATATAAACTGTGTGTGATGGACAGCCTTTGCCACACAGTTTCTTCTACGGACCGTGTGTGATACATTCAATAACGCAAACAATTTAACGGGAAAAATTGTGTGTGATGTACCTGTGAACGGAAACGTTTTCCTTAGAGCGATTGTGTGGGATGTACATACGAACGGAAACGTTTAGCGGGGACTGACTATGTGGGATGTACTTGCGACCAGAAACAATTTCGCCATATAATTGTATTTTTTAGCTCTACTGTACGTATTTCTGTATTTGAGCGCTTGACGGTCGCACACGACCTCATTTTGCCGAGTGTGTGTGCCAGGAGGGCATATCCCCGATGGTTTCTAGGTCATGTGGGAAGGACCCCCCTATCACCCACACTCACTTGGCGACGGTTCCATATGCCATCGCTAAAAGGGGTTAAAAATCGTTTGTATAGCACCGACGCGTCCCAGTGATGGAGTTCAAATTGAACTCCGTGGGAGGAGGAGACTCACGTCTTCTCTCCAGAGATGGAACGGTGGAGCTTCCCGACAGCTTTGGCACCTGCTGTGGCACCAAGGGCTCCGGGGGACATGAGCTCTGTGAGGAACTCGAGCCAGAACATGAGCTGGACTCCGCCTCCATGACCACCGGCCGTTTGGAAGAAGGTTCCCTGGCCTGAGCAAGGCGAGGGGATAGATGGCATGCCACCTTGGCATTGGAAGACTTGGTGGAGATCTTCTTCACCTTCTTGGTGGGAGGGGCCATGTTGGAGGACGCCACTCCTCGGCCAGCGGCATGCCTACGGGTGCACTGGTCTGGGTCCGGCACAGGGGTTTGCGGCCCCGCCATAAGCCAATCCTCTATGCGGGCTGCTGGCGTGCCCTCCTCCCGCTTGTCCTCCACTCCCTCTTGGAGCTCTGTTGCTGTTGCGGCTAGAGCATCTAGCCCAGCAAAGTTATCCCCAGCAAGCTCTCTCCCGGCAGCATCCTCTGTGTCTTGTGTCTCACTGCTGCCCTGGGAAGAGCTCCCGTTTCTAGCCTTCCCTTTGATCTTCCCGGCCTTTGCGGCTTTTTCCATCTCTACGCGGCAGGCATCTTTGTCCTCTGCGACCCTCTTCAGAATGTACGCTACCCCTACAGCAGAGGTGCGTTTGTACATCTCCCCTTCGTCTCTGGTGGCCTTCTCCACTAAGGTGCTTGACCACTGGAGCTCTTCATCAAGGGAAGGGAGCTGCCAAGGGCCCGACACTCCCTCAGCGTTGCACTCCAGCATCCACTTCAGTACCTGACCACGAGCAGAGTTGATGTTCAGGAAAATGACGGTTGCCGGGAGCTTGAACATCTCGAAGCAACCAAATAGCTGGTTGCACAACGAAGTATGGCCATAAACCGACAAGTTATTGACCAGCCTGGGCAACAGTCTCATCATGTCCACCGCGTCGCCATACGACCATGCAAGTGAGATGCGGTGGATGAGGAAGTATGCCCCCACATGCTTGATGGTTAACCTGGCAGCCGCCAGGCAGATAATCCTATTGATTGCCAGGCGCAACCTGTCCTCAGAGAGGCCCTTGGTGCTCCAATCCTTGCCGCGCTCGACGCACTCTTGCCGCCCCCATAGAACTGGATCCTAGGTGAGGTTGTGGAGCTGGATCCCATAGAACTCCAATAAACCCTGCAGGAAAGGGTGAAATAGAAAGCCTACGCCTTGTAGAAGGAAAGGCACAAAATATACCCTCTCTTCCTTGCTTGGAGTAGGGGACCTCTCGGCGAATGCTTGGCTGTCGATAGAGATTAATCCAGCATGGATGGGAACAAGATCCATCTCGGGAAGATAACCTTGCGTCTACAGATTGCTCAGCTAGAGGAGTGTGACTAACCAGCTTGTCCAATCACTAGGGAGGGGGTCGTGAGGGCATGAAGATGAGCCTATGATGTCGGCCATGGTGCCTAAAGTTTCTCTAGTATTGGTTTTTGTGGAGAGGATGTGTCAGCCGCCCCCCATGCCTTTGGATCTATAAATAAGTGTTCCATCCCAAGCTGAAATGATGGGTCGGCAGAAAAAGCGGTGTTGGGTTGTTCACCTTCCAAAAAAGTGTGCGACAATCAAAGTTGGCCCTTGCCCCGAGGTAAGCATTAAAACACTGATGGCCCCACCATGATATGATGAGGTCCTCGGATTCCAGATTGTTGAAACCAGTCAGACACGAGTGTGGAATTAACATGCATCACACTGGGCGGTGAGCCTCCGATGTTAATCCGGATTCCGGATAGTATTCGTCAAGAGAACATTGCTCTGGAAGGTACAAGGAAGGCTGAAGAACTCACCTCGCAAGCCGAAGATTTGAAGACACCAGAAGGCAATCCTCGACGTTGGAGGCTAGTTCGGGAGCTACTGAGGGAGTCCTGGATTAAGAGGTCCTCGGGCCGCCGGCCCATTGAATATGGGCCGTACTGAAGGGTTTCTATGGTGCCTATCTAGAGCATGGAGCCATGGCCAAATAGAAGATCTTCTGAGTCGTGATGTTCCCTCCAAGTCAAGATTAGGCATGGTATTTCCTTCATTGTAACCAATCGCATGTAACCCTAATCCTACTTGTGTCTATATAAACCAAGGGGCTTTAGTCCTTAGGGCTAGAGCAACATCCAACACCCCATCAACCTAGGGTTTAGCTCGCCTGATCTCGAGGTAGATCGAATCTGTAACCATACCATACACATCAAATACAATCAAGCAAGACGTAGGGTTTTACCTCTTAGTTAAAGAAATATGCCCTAGAGGCAATAATAAAGTTGTTATTTTATATTTCCTTATTCATGATAAAGGTTTATTATTCATGCTAGAATTTTATTGATTGGAAACTTAAATACATGCCTGGATAGATAAACAAATAACGTGTCCCTAGTGAGCCTATACTTGACTAGGTCATTGATCAATGATGGTTAAGGTTTCCTGACCATAGACATGTGTTGTCACTTGATAATGGGATCACATCATAAGGAGAATGATGTGATGTATAAGACCCATCCGTTAGCTTAGCATATTGGTTGTTCAATTTATTGCGATTGCTTTCTTAATGTCAAATACATATTCCTTCAATTATGAGATTATGCAACTCCCGGATACCGTAGGAATACCTTGTGTGCTATCAAATTCCACAACGTAACTGGGTGATCATAAAGCTGCTCTAGAGGTATCTCCGAAGTTGTTTGTTGAGTTGACATAGATCAAGGTTAGGATTTGTCAATCCGAGTATAGGAGAGGTATATGTGGGCCCTCTCGGTAATACACATTATAAGAATCCTTGCAAGCAAACTGACTAAGGAGTTAGTTACGAGATGATGTATTACGGAATGAGTAAAGACACTTGCCGGTAATGAGATTGAACTAGGTATGAAGATACCGACGACCGAATCTCGGGCAAGTAACATACCGATGGAAAAAGGGAATTACGTATGTTGTCATAAGGTTCGACCGATAAAGATCTTCATAGAATATGTAGGATCCAATATGGGCATCTAGGTTCCTCTATTGGTTATTGACCGGAGAGGTGTCTCGGTCATGTCTACATACTTCTCGAACTCGTAGGGTCCGCATGCTTAACGTTCGTTGACGATATAGTGTTATATGAGATATATGGAATTGGTGACCGAATGTTGTTCGGAGTCCTAGATGAGATCATGGACATGACGAGGAGCTCCACAATGGTCCAGAGGTAAAGATTGATATATTGGACGATGATATTCGTACACTGGAAGTGTTTTGGAGTACACCGAGTAGTCATTGGGTCACCGGAAGGAGTTCCAGACACCCCCAGGAAGTCTATGGGTCTAATGGGCCAAGGGGGGATAGACCATCCCACAAGGGGGCTGGCGTGCCCCCCTCCCTGGTCGGCCGGCCCTAGGGGAAGGAAAGGGGAGGGGTGGTCCCTCCTGCCTTTCTATCCTCATAAGAGAAAGGAAAGGGGGGCGCCACCTCCCCCTCCCTTCCTCCCGCACCCATACAAGGAAGGGGGCGCGGCTTGGGGCAGGACCCCAAGTGGGATTAGGCCCCACATGGGGTGCCTCCAGCCTGCCTCCCCTCTCCCCCCACCTATATATATGTGGGAGCGGGGTGCCACACATAACCACAGCAATCTCTTTGCTGTGTGTGGCGCCCCCTTCCACAGTTTTGTCCCTCGGTCATATTTTTGTAGTGCTTAGGCGAAGACCTGCGGAGATAGCATCACCACCACCGTCACCATGTCGTCATGCTACCGGAGCTCGTCTACTACTTCACCATCTTGCTGGATCAAGAAGGCAAGGACATCATCGAGCTGAACATGTGCTAAACGCGAAGGTGTCGTACGTTCGGTACTCGATCGGTTGGATCGCGAATAAGTTTGACTTCATCAACCGCGTTAACAAACACTTCCGCTTACAGTCTACGAGGGTATGTAGACACACTCTCCCCTCTTGTTGCTATGCATCTCCATGGATAGATCTTACGTGTGCGTAGAAATTTTTTGTTTTTCATGCAACGTTACCGTACAGTGGCATCCGAGCCAGGTCTATACATAGATGATATGCACAAGTAGAACACAAAGATTTGTGGGCGGTGATAGTCATACTTCTTACCACCAACCTTATTTTGATTCGGCAGTATTGTGGGATGAAGCGGCCTGGACCAACCTTACATGTCCACACACATGAGACCGGTTCCACCAACTGACATGCAACTTGTTTTTCATAAAAGGTGGATGGTGGGTGTCTGTTTCTCCTACTTTAGTTAAATCAAATTTGACTACGGCCGGTCCTTGAAGAAGGTTAAAACATCAAACTTGATAAATCATCATTGTGGTTTTTGCGTAGTTAAGAACGGTTCTTGCTAGAAGCCCGTAGCGGCCACATAAAACTTGCAACAACAAAGTAGCGGACGTCTAACTTGTTTTTGCAAGGCATGTTGTGATATGATATGGTCAAGACGTGACGTGATATACTTTATTGTATGAGATGATCGTGTTTTGTAATATTGACAACTGGCAGGACCCTTAGGGTTGTTACTTAATTATTGTATGAAATGCAAGTGCCATGTAATTGCTTTACTT
The DNA here is from genome assembly GCF_018294505.1 of Triticum aestivum. Classification (NCBI taxonomy): domain Eukaryota; kingdom Viridiplantae; phylum Streptophyta; class Magnoliopsida; order Poales; family Poaceae; genus Triticum; species Triticum aestivum. Next base: position 361,641,848 of record NC_057803.1, read on the forward strand.
TATCACTATGCGTTAGCGTTGTAGAAGCAATAGTTAGCGAGACAGCCCCGGAGCAACGATGAAGATCAAGGTGTCGAGCCGGTGACGATGGAGATCATGACAATGCTTTGGAGATGGAGATCAAAAGCACAAGATGATGATGGCCATATCATGTCACATATTTTGATTACATGTGATTTTTATCCTTTATGCATCTTAGTTTGCTTAGAACGACGGTAGCATTATAAGATGATCCCTTCACTAAATTTCAAGATAAAAGTGGTCTCCCCGAGTATACACCGTTGCCAAAGTTCATTGTTTCGAAGCACCTCGTGATGATCGGGTGTGATAGAATCTACGTTCACATACAACGGGTGTAAGACAGTTTTGCACATGCAGCATACTTGGGTTAAACTTGACGAGCCTAGCATGTATAGACATGGTCTCGGAACACTAGATACCGAAAGGTCGAACATGAGTCATATAGTAGATATGATCAACATAGATATGTTCACCATTGACCCCTGTCGGATTTCGGGTTCCGGCAGACCCTTGAGGTTCGAACACTGGGGTGCACGCGGAGATTTCGCCTCCTACCTTCCTGCACCCCTCCGCCGCGCTAGGATCTAAACTAAGGAAAGAACAACACAAGAGACACAGGTTTATACTGGTTCGGGCCACCGTTGTGGTGTAATACCCTACTCCAGTGTGTGGCGTGTGGATTGCCTCTTGGGCTGATGATGATGAACGATACAAGGAAGAGCAGCCTCGCGAGGGTCTGTTCTCGGCTAAGGCGATGAACTGCTGGGAGGAGTTCAGCCACCTCTCTCTCTCTGCTCTCCTCTGACCGACCCCCTTGCTTTGTGGGTGGCTGGTCCTATTTATAGAGGCCCTGGTCCTCTTCCCAAATATTGAGCGGGAAGGGAGCCAACAATGGTGGTCTAATTTGAAGGGGGGCAGCAAGTATCAGCTATCCTGACAAAAGTAGTCTTCGCCTGCGCAAAGCTCTGGTGATGACGCCGTCTTGGGCTCCACGGTGACCTCCATCTCGTAGTCCTCCTGGTCTTGGTCTCGTTGCACCAAAATGGCAACCTTTTCCTGATGCCTCGGTACTCCACGGCTGCGCTTGCCCCCTTTGCACCAAAGAGGAAAGGAGGACGCCGCACGGGCTGGCACCCGCCTGGCGCCCCGAGTCGTCATGGCTTGCGTCATGGGCATCTCGTGAGGTACCTCGCCTTGATCTCTCCGCCTCCTCGTGAGCCAGCCTGACGAGGCCGTGCCTGAGGAAGCTTCGCGTCATCCGCCCCGCGAGGGTCTTGGGTTTGTGTTGGTGAAGATGGGTCGTGCTGGGCCCCCTTTGAGCCACGCCGCAGGCCGCAGGCAGGCAAGTCTGGGGACCCCCGTTCCCAGAACGCCGACAGTAGCCCCCGGGCCCAAGGCGCGCCCGGACTTGGCCGTGCAGGGAGGCGGAAGGGCAAGAGAGAAGCGCCGCGGGCCCTAACAGCCTGCGGCCTTGGGCGCCGCGTGGCGGTTGATTGGACGTGGGCGTCTCCACTTCCCCATGGTGCGTCGGCAACTGCACTAACTGGACAAGTCCCTGCGTGCAAAACGGGTCATGATTACCTGCGATCGTGGAGGTCGGCGGTTGGCCTTCGCCGGCTATAAGTACGGGACGGCGTGCGCCCTTCCGGTTCATCTCCCCTTGCTTCTCCTTCTTCTTCATGGCCCCGTCGAGGAGGTTTTCGGCCGCAGAGAAGGGGAAGGCTTGCCAGGCAAAGCATGCCTCTCCCCTGCCCAAGCGCGGCCGAGGGCGCCCCCGCAAACATCCTATGGCCACCATGGCAGCTTCCCGTGGCCACAGAGACGCTTTCCAGCGCTGTGGCGGGCGGAATGCTGCGGTCGGGGGGTGCGCTCCGGCTGCGCGTCCCCCTATGCCGCGCTTTCGCGACGCAGAGGTGCTGTCGGAGTTCGCCGTGTGGTTGGCGGAGCCGACTAGCACCCGGCTCCCACGTCCTCGCTTCTTCCTCGGCGAGCTCCCGGCCGGCGCCCCGGGCGGCCTCTGGCTTCAGGCCGACGGCTGCTGCAGCCGGGCCTCATGGGTCTCACTGGAGGTCTCCGCAGCCGGGAGCCTGGCCCTGGCCCGCGGTTGGCAGACGTTTGCCCGCGCGCGTGGCCTGGGCCGTCGGTGCGCCCTATACTTCAGGTTCGACGGCGATGCCACCCTCTATGTGAGGGTGTTTGGGGAAGATGGTCGTCGCGCAGGGTGTTGCCCCGAGGGCGACGACCGCGGCTGGGAACCCGGCTCCGGCGATGATGGAGAGGACGGCGCTCGCGGGGCTGGCGGCGCTCAGGGTTCCTCAAGCTTCTCCGGTTCTTCTTCAGGCGGCGACTCTCCTAGTGGTGGCCGCAGCCAGGCCCCACGCCGTCGTATCGGCTTGGGGGGTGGTGGCGCGTCCACCCACCATCGTGCCCTGGTGAAGCGCGAGAGGGAGTCCGCCTGAGCTCCGAAGGCTGCTCGGGCTTCCCTGCGGGCCGGTGCGAGGCGAGCCGCACCAGATTTGTTTTTTTCTCTTCCCTTTTCCTGCATAAAGAAGGACAGCAGTGTGGTGCCCCGCGGGGGCGTGTATGGGTTATTGTTGTTAATTATCGTTTTGCTTTCTTCATCGTACCTTCCGACTATGTGCCCACGCGTCGATGGTTCCCGGCCCCAGCCGTGGGGGCGACCGACTCAGGCCCTGTGTTTGTGTCGCGGTGCCCGAGGGGCAGGGACTGGAGGGGTGCTCCTGCAAGGGGCCCAGGTCGCGAACCCTTTGAGTGACTAGGATAGGAACACTCACGAGGGCGCTCGGCTCTCCCCCTCGCGAGGCCTTGCACAAGAGAAATCGAGGCAGGAGCGTGAAAAGATGAAGAACCGCGAGCCAAAGACGGCAACAACTTCAATAAAACTTCAAATGGTGAAGAACAAGCCAACTGTGGAAAGCAAATGAAAAGCCGCGTCCGGCACCTAGTCTAGTCTTCGACGTCTTCTCACCAGCGCGGAGGTAAGTGCTGCCACTGGGCGTGGGAGGGAGCCCCAGGGCCTAAGGCCGGCGCTCCTGAGACTCCGGGGCGTGTACAGCCCCAACTCATTATTACGTGAGAGTGTCACGGGCGGTGAGCTTCATGGGCGTTCGCCTAGCTTCACGGGCTCCGGGCCTTTTCCGAAACGCGATAGCTTCACAGGCACTCGCTTTGCTTCACAGGCTCCGGGCCTTTTCCAAAACGCGATAGCTTCACAGGCACTCGCCTTGCTTCACAGGCTCCGGGCCTTTTCCAAAGCGGGATGGCTTCACAGGCATTCGCCTTGCTTCACAGGCTCCGGGCCTTTTCCAAAACGCGATAGCTTCACAGGCACTCGCCTTGCTTCACAGGCTCCAGGCCTTTTCCAAAACGCGATAGCTTCACAGGCACTCGCCTTGCTTCACAGGCTCCGGGCCTTTTCCAAAACGCGATAGCTTCACAGGCTCCGGGCCTTTTTAGGGGTAGAACCTCCGAAGGTGCTGGATGTTCCATGCGTTCTGGACCGGCACTCCCTCCTGAGTCTCCAAGCGCGCTGAGCCGGGCCTGGAAACATGAACAACCTTGAACGGGCCCTCCCACATGGGAGAGAGCTTGTGCAGCCCTTCCCTGGAGAGGACCCGCCTGAGCACGAGGTCTCCTACCTCGAGTGTCCTGGGGCGGATGTTGCGGCAGTGATATCGCCGCAGCGCTTGTTGGTACCTCGCCGCTCGTAGCGCGGCTTCTCGGTGACGTTCCTCCCCCAGCATGAGGTCCATCCCCCGCATGGCGTCCTGTTGCGCCTCGTTGAACGCCAGGACCCGCGCGGAGCGACGTCTGACCTCGTGAGGGAGGACCGCTTCGGCTCCGTAGACCAGGAAGAACGGGGTCTCCCCAGTCGGCTTGGTCGCGGTTGTGCGGATGGACCACAACACGGACTGAAGCTCGTCGTACCAACCTCTGCCGCAGGCCTCCAGCTTCTTCTTGAACGTCCTGGTCTTGAGGCCCCTCAGGACCTCCGCATTGGCTCGCTCGGCCTGGCCGTTGCTTCGGGGGTGCGCCACTAAAGCGTAGCATATCTGCGTTCCAAGGTTAGTACAGTATGTTTTGAAGAGGTTACTGGTGAACTGCGAACCGTTGTCCGTGATGATGCGATTCGGCACCCCGAACCGGCTCACGATGCCCTTGATGAACTTGACCGCGGAACCCGCAGGAATGGTGCGGACAGCCTCCACTTCAGCCCACTTGGTGAACTTGTCTACAGCAACGTAAAGGTAGCGGTAGCCCCCTGGCGCCCGAGGAAACGGACCCAAGATGTCGAGCCCCCAGACTGCGAATGGCCACGAAAGGGGGATAGTCTGCAAGCCCCCTGCCGGCTGATGGATCTGCTTGGCGTGGAACTGGCAGGCCTCACAAGCTTTCACTAGTTCAACGGCGTCATTGAGCGCGGTGGGCCAATAAAACCCACTGCGGAACGCCTTGCCGACGAGGGTCCGTGACGATGAATGATGTCCGCAGTCCCCACCGTGTATATCTTCCAGTAGTTCCTTCCCTTGCTCCCTGGAGATGCAGCGCAGGGATACATCGTTTGGTCGCTTCCGGTAGAGCTCTCCATCTCTGATGCAGTATGCCGTGGCCTGGCGTGCCACTCGCTCTGCTTCCTCCTCCTTCTCCGGCAGGGTCCCTTGCGTCAAGTAGCTCCGGAGCTCCGTGATCCAACATCCCTCCTGAGGTTCCATCGTCAGGAGCAGGCGTGCTCCTGAGGCCGGGCCACAGGCCGGAGCTCCGGAGGCAGGTGGCTGGGGGAGCTCCTCCCGGGGCTGAGCCGTGTTTGATAGTGACGGCAAGGCTGAAGGCTTGAAGAGCCGTTCCTCGAAAACGCCAGGCTCCTGAGGTAACCGCCTGGACGCGCGTTTGGCGATGTCATCGGCCTCTTGATTGGTGCCACGGGGCACATGCTGCAACTCCAACCCCCAGAACTGCTTCTCCATCCTGCGGACCTCTGCAAGGTAGGCCTCCATGTGCTCATCCTTCGGCTCGTACACCTTGTTGGAGAAATTGACAAGGAGCTGCGAATCGCCCTTGATGGTGAGGCGTTTCACCCCCAGGGCAGCTGCGGCCTTCAAGCCCGCTATTAAACCTTCATACTCCGCTATGTTGTTGGAGACCTTTTCGCCTTGCTGGAAACAAAGCTGCACGGCGTAATAGAGTTTGTCCTGGGTGGGCGATATAAGCACCGCCCCAGCCCCTGCGCCGTGTCTGGAGAACGCCCCATCGAAGTACATGACCCAGCCTTCTGGCGCCTCGCTTCCCGGGGACAGGGACCGATCCTCGTCGGCCTTGAGGCCTGGCGCCTCCGTCCATTCTGCCACAAAATCCGCTAACGCTGCTCCCTTGATGACTCTGGTCGTGCTGAATTCGAGCTGAAACGCTTGCAGCTCTATGTTCCACTCAGCGACTCTCCCAGCTGAATTGGGGCTCCTGAGCACCCTCTCCAGGGGGTATGACGAGACGACCTTGATGGGGTGACCCTGAAAATAGTGCCGCAGCTTGCGCGAGGCCACCAGTAGCGCGAGGAGGAGTTTCTGGGGCATAGGGTACCGCGCCCTTGCATCCCGCAACACTGTGCTGACGAAGTACACTGGGTGCTCAACGAGGTGGAGTGCGTCAGTGCTGGCGGCTCCCTTTGGAGACCATGGCGCCTCTCGAGACAATGAGGCCTCCTGAGACTGGCCATCTGGGAGAGGGGCCTCTCCTGCCTCTGGTGCGCCCCTCTGCGGCGGCTGGTCCTCATCAGCTGCCGTGGCGGCTTCTGTGGGCCTTCCTCGTACCAGCTCCGCCTTGTCCCGGGCTGCTGCCGCGGTTTTGATTCGACGCTCCTCTCTGACTGCCACCAGGGCTGCGCTGGCGGAGTAGGGAGTGGCGGCGAGGTAAAGCACCAGGGGCTCTTGAGGGCGCGGAGCCACCATGACCGGTGGGCTGGTCAGGTATTTCTTGAGATCCTGGAATGCCTTGTCGGCCTCTTCAGTCCACTCGAAGGGCCCCTTTTTCTTCATTAGCTGGAAGAAGGGTAGCGCTCGCTCCCCCAACTTGGAGATGAAGCGCCCTAGCGCGGTCACGCGCCCCGTGAGCTTCTGCATTTCTCTGAGGGTCTTTGGCGGGCTCATGTCTTCCACTGCCTTGACCTTCTCCGGGTTAGCCTCGATGCCTCGGTGAGACACGAGGAAACCCAGGAGCTTGCCCGAGGGGACTCCGAACACACATTTCTCTGGGTTGAGCCGTAGGTTCACTGCGTTGAGGCTCGCGAAGGTTTCCTCCAGGTCTTGTATCAAGGTCCTGGCCTCCCGAGATTTTACCACGATGTCATCGACGTAAGCTTCAACATTCTTCCCGAGCTGCGGGCCCAAGGTGATATGCATCAGCCGCTGAAAGGTCGCCCCTGCGTTACGCAGCCCGAATGGCATGCAGGTGTAGCAGTACACCCCACACGGGGTTAGGAAGGCTGTCTTCTCGACGTCTTCAACCGCCATCTTGATCTGGTGATACCCAGAGAAGGCATCCAGGAAGCATAGCAGGTCGCATTCCGCAGTGGAGTCGACGATCTGGTCGATGCGGGGGAGCGGGAACGGATCTTGCGGGCACGCTTTGTTGAGGTTGGTGAAGTCGACACACATGCGTTCCTTCCCTCCCTTCTTTGGCACAACGACAGGGTTGGCCAACCAATCTGGGTATCGGACCTCGCGAATGACCCCAGCGGCCTCTAATTTGCGGGTCTCTTGGACGATGAAGGCCTGCTTTTCTGTGGACTGCCGCCTGGCCTTCTGCTTCACAGGGCGCACGTTGGGGCATACGTTGAGGTGATGCTCGATTACACTCCTGGGGATCCCTGCCAACTGGTCTGGCTCCCAAGCGAATACCTTCTTGTTTGCGCGCAGGAACCCGACCAGGGCCTCCTCCTGCTCGGGTTTGAGGTGGGCGCCTATGGTGAAAGTGGCGTTGGTGGACCCGTCCTCATCGACGGGTATCTACTTGGTTTCTGCCTTGTCTTGGGTGAACAACTGTTTCTTCTTGGCGGGTGCAGCCCCCTTGGGCTTGGAGGCCTCCAAGGCGGCGGGCTGTGCCAACGCCACTGTCTTGAAGACGAGCTTGAGCACCCGTAGAGCGTCCCCAGTGTCCCCGTGCATGGTGAGGACACCGCTGCTCCCGGGCATCTTCATGAGGTTGTACACTGGGTGCGTCGCGGCCATGAACTGGGCCAGCGCCGGGTAGCCGAGGATGGCGTTGTAGGGAAGGCCGATGGGGGCGATGTCGAAGTCGAACAGCTCCGTGCGGAAGTTGTCGTAGGTGTCGAAGGTCACTGGGAGCCGGATCTGTCCCAAGGAGCGGAACGACCTGCCCCCAACGCCTGAGAAGGGTCGGCTGGGCTGCAGCCGTTCCAGGGGTATGCAGAGGAGGTTGAAGGCCTCGACTGAGAGAACGCTGAGGCCTGCCCCGCCATCGATGAGAGTTCTGGTGACGGACACTTGGCAGATGGTGGGGGTGCACAGCATGGGGAGCGCGCCCGAGTAGGCCGAGTTGGAGGGGTGGTCCTCCGAGCTGAAGCTCAGGCTGGTCTCGGGCGCCGCCCGATCCAGGGGAGCCCCCTACCACGTGGAAGCGGCGCTGACCCGGCGGATGAACGGCTTGACGTGGTAACTTGTAGGCGTCGCCTGCGAGCCGCCCAAGAGGGCCGCAACGACTGGGGGTGTCGGTGCAGCGCGATAGTCGGGGGAGAGGTTGCGGGGCCCCATGGGCGCGCGGAACGCGCGGGACGAAGAACCAGCTGGGGCGAGCGAGGGAGTTGCGGTGCAGCCGTCTTGGCGCACGGATGGATGCTGAGACGATGCTTGCCGCTCGTCCCCCACCATGCTGGTGGCAACGTTGATGGCAGGTGACGGGGAACGGCATGGATGCCCGCCGACAGGGGACGTCTGGGCGACACGGGAAGCGAGTGCGGCCCATCGCTCAGCGCGGGCCCGACGAGCGTCAGACATGGGCATGACGGTCGGAGGAGAACGGGGCGGTGGAAGAGGAATTCCGGCGCACCCCTACCTGGCGCGCCAAATGTCGGATTTCGGGTTCCGGCAGACCATTGAGGTTTGAACACTGGGGTGCGCGCGGAGATTTCGCCTCCTACCTTCCTGCACCCCTCCGCCGTGCTAGGATCTAAACTAAGGAAAGAACAACACAAGAGACACAGGGTTTATACTGGTTCGGGCCACCATTGTGGTGTAATACCCTACTCCAGTGTGTGGCATGTGGATTGCCTCTTGGGCTGATGATGATGAGCGATACAAGGAAGAGCAGCCTCGCGAGGGTCTGTTCTCGGCTGAGGCGATGAACTGTTGGGAGCAGTTCAGCCACCTCTCTCTCTCTCTCTCTCTGCTCTCCTCTGACCGACCCCCTTGCTGTGTGGGTGGCTGGTCCTATTTATAGAGGCCCTGGTCCTCTTCCCAAATATTGAGCGGGAAGGGAGCCAACAATGGCGGGCTAATTTGAAGGGGGGCAGCAAGTATCAGCTATCTTGACAAAAGTAGTCTTCGCCTGCGCAAAGCTCTGGTGATGACGCCGTCTTGGGCTCCACGGTGACCTCCGTCTCGTAGTCCTCCTGGTCTTGGTCTCGTTGCACCGAAATGGCAACCTTTGCCTGATGCCTCGGTACTCCGCAGATGCGCTAGCCCCCTTTGCACCAAAGAGGAAAGGAGGACGCCGCGCGGGCTGGCACCCGCCTGGCGCCCCGAGTCGTCATGGCTTGCGTCATGGGCATCTCGTGAGGTACCTCGCCTTGATCTCTCCGCCTCCTCGTGAGCCAGCCTGACGAGGCCGTGCCTGAGGAAGCTTCGCGTCATCCGCCCCGCGAGGCTTGGCCCCTCGCGAGGGTCTTGGGTTTGTGTTGGTGAAGATGGGCCGTGTTGGGCCCCCTTTGAGCCACGCCGTAGGCCGCAGGTAGGCAAGTCTGGGGAACCCCCGTTCCCAGAACGCCGACAACCCCATCTCACGTGATGATCAGATGTGGGCTAGTTGATTTGGATCATGTATCACTTAGATAACTTGAGCGATGTTTATTTAAGTGGGAGTTCATTAGTAATTTTATTAATTCAACTTAAATTTATCATGAACTTTGTCTTCATAGTTTTTGCATATCCATGTTGTAGATCAATAGCTCGCAATATAGCTCCCCATTTTGTATATGTTCCTAGAGAAAACTAAGTTCAGAGGTGATAGTAGCAATGATGCGGATTGGGTCCATGATCTGAGGATTATCCTCATTGCTGCACAGAAGAATTATGTACTTGATGCACCGCTAGGTCACAAACCTATTATAGAAGCAGAAGCAGACGTTATGAACGTTTGGCAAGCTCGATATGATGAATACTTAATACTTTAGTGTGCCATACTTTATGGCTTAGAACCAGGACATCAAAAACATATTGAACGCCACAGAGCATATGAGATGTTCCAACAGCTGAAATTGGTATTTCAGACTCATACTCGATAGGTATGAGACCTCTGACAAGTACTTTGCCTACAAGATGGAGGAGAATATGTGACAGCCTGGTTTTTGCCCTCTTCTCTTTGCTTGATTTTCATTTGGCTTGGTTTTGAAATTTGGAATTTTGAATCTTTTCAAATGGACTTAAACACTTGGGTACCCCTTGACTTTCACCCAAGTGCCTCATTTCCCTCTCTAACTATCATTTCCTCTCTGGTTCACCTCAAAATAATATTATGAATATTTTTCTAAAATGAAAAATATTCATTTCCCTCTCTTAAACCCTAGCTAGCTCAATGTGCTCCAAAGCAACCCCAATTTTTCTTTCCCACAAAAATCTGAGAAAATTCCGAAATATTCTTGGAACCCTAGGGCACCTTCCTGATCAAAAATATTTCATCACTTTTTGGAATATTTTTGCTACAGAAAATATTTTCTGTTCTGGGAAGAAATGGTGGTTTCTACAGCAACTACCATTTTACTTGCTCCATTGTGGCAGATTTTTCTTGTGCGTCATCACCTTAGTAGATGATTGCTAACCTCCAAAGCCCAGCTCCCAACTCTCAGTAGTGTGACCACAGTAAGCTCTCAAAGTTACTGATCAGAAACTTACCAGGGAGTTGAAATCCATTCTACTATGTCTAAGCTCAAACCAATGCGTGGTAACCTGTCAATCTACCACAAACTACCCGCCAGACATGAAGTTTAGGCTTAGGGTCGGCCTGAGGTCAGAGTTCACGCAGTGACCACGTGTGTGCACGGTGCCAACCTGCATATCGCCACGCTCTGAGTGCCGCCGAGTGCTCTGTTGCGCGCGTCCTCGCTTCCCCGACTTCGAAATCTTGCCAAACCGCGCCACGATCATCGTCCCGACCCTCTTAACTCCCTCCTGGCATTCGCCGATGCTGGAGCTTGCCGCAGCGAGCACGGGCAGGGTCCGACCAACGCAACAGTGCGCTACGCACTGTGTTCGTCACCACCCCCTCGCCCCTGTGCTCGTCTCCACTTGCCCACAGTGCCCGCGTGAGCTGCGTCTCCTTCTCCCTCGCTCACTGACGTCGTTCATCCCCGGGCACCATGTCTAGGTGTCCTCTGGCGGAGCCCGAACCCCCCTCGTCGCTCGGCTATAAATAGAGCCCTCCCCAGCCTCCTCGAGCATCATCCACTCCTCACACACACTCCACGATCTCATAGAAAGCCGTAGCCTGGCTGGGCAGGCTGCGAGCCGCCGTCCCAGAGATCGAGCTCGCCGACGATCCATTCAAGTCATCTCCGTGGCTCTAGCCCCTCCCAAGCTCAGGCCACCCTTCCAGGGCCTCCGTCGTAACTCGGTGGTGCCGTCCCGCCCAGTTGGAGCCCCTGGTGTCGCCTCGAGTCGCCGTCGTGTTCAACTCCGGTGACCTCTGCATTCTATCGCCGCTGGAGAGGCCATTTCCGACGCCGTCTGACCACCCCTAGCTAACCTACGGGTACGGGCAGGTGCGCCTCCGTCTTCTCTTTCGATCCCTCCCTCTAGTTCTGGCCAAGGAGCTCTCCTCGCCGGCGTGTGCTCCGGCGGAGCCGTGCCGCTCTCTGTTTCCCTCCTTCCCTCCCTTTTACCTGACTAGCGGGGCCCGCTAGTCAGCCACTCTGTACGCGCCCGAAGCAGTACGAGTGGTCGCGCCCACGAGGTTTTACGCCTTCGACGTCACCCCCCCCCCAGTTTTGTTTATTTAAATTCAAAATCCAAAGAGCTTCAAATAGCCAAAAAAAGTTAACCATAAGTCCAAATGAATTGATTCTTTTTGCATTGTGTTCTTTATGAAGAAATCTAGCAGCTCACCAAAAATGAGAATTTTCTCGACTGCCTAGATTTTCTGGTGAATTTCAGAAGGGTTCTTGATGTTTTCTTTTTGTGTTTATAATTGCTTTCAGATAGTGAAGCTTGTCTTGAGGATCACCAGGAGGGTTGTGAACCTCATTTGCACTAAGGCAAGCTACTACAACATTTTCATGGTGCGATTACAATATTTGTGATTTTTCAACTTGAATTAATGCTTTAATCCATGCATTTAAATCACTAGTATATTATTTTTATTCTGTTGGTTGTTTGTTTAAGTGGATATGCTTAATTTACAGAAGTTTGAAGCTAACTCAGATTGGTTAAGTAACTAGAAGTAATGCTGGTTAGGATGAAGTAATATGGTTATGGATATAAGTAATTATTTTGAGTATTTTCTTGGATGAGAAAAATGATAAATTTGCTAGTAAAGATTCTGTTTAAAGTGAGGATTAATCATAACCAGAGGAGTGTTATGAGTTGTTGATGATTATGCTTAGTGTGGATATAGTTGACCCAGTTATTTCTGTTGAGATATGATATGCATGTTATGCTGCATTTAATGGCATATTATGACACCGGTTACTTTCGCTTTAAGTTGAACCTGATAATAACTCAACTTGAATATATCATTGACCGGGTCATGGTGCCACTTAATTGAGTTTTTCCCAGTGCAACCAGATTTGCCTTTATGGGAAGGCCTTTATTCGGTCCGTTGTCATGCCTCTGGTCGGTTCCTCCAACGAGGGAAGGTTATGGGCGTGCAGTACCCTGGCCCGGTAAGCAGACATAACCTTGTGTGCCCGTTGTTGTTATGGTACCTTGTCCCCATTTGGGACCGTTTATGTTTTGCCACGATGGTGGCCGTTGGTGTCTTTGGTAGACACGGGGCCACCCAGGACTAGCCCGGTGGGGAGTGAGTCAGAGTGGCCGGGAGAGTGTCATGGCAATGGAGGGGTTTCGTCAGAACGCCGTTGGTCCACCCGAATGGGAGTGCGAGGCCATGGGTTCCGTTGTGTGGGTACAGTGCGCTACCTCTACAGAGTGTATTCAACCTATCGATAGCCGACTCCACGATTACGGACACGCTCGAAAGTAGGTCACACCATGGGTCAACTATTAATTAATTTTGCACACTAAGTTATGAACTTGGCACTGTTGAGAGGATGATGGTGGGTAAATCATCTTGATGTTGGCGACCAAGTGTTGGTCATGGTTGTGATCGCCGGAAAGATCACCGTTTGGTTATGAGGTAACCCGATCAAAGACCACGAGGTTGGTCCGTTTGTGATCCGAGAATGATCACCGTTGGTAAGCAAGTCCGAGGGACTTATTTCACAAGAGTATGATCACGGCATGTATGGTATGATGTTGCATTAGTAAATCAATCAGTTAAATATCATGATATTGTTTGTCATTATGTTTATGTTTGTTGTGAGCTTGCAAGTACATTCAATGTACTAACCTGGCATGTCATGCCAGCTTTCAGGAAAGTCTCATTGGAAAGGAGTGATGTGTGAGTCTAGATCGTGTCCACATCGGTGTCCCTGTGCTATGGAGTTCCGCTAGGACGTTGTTCCGCTGCCGCGTAGTTTCTATGATCGAGGCCCCTTTATGTTCACTAAATAATGTCCATATTGTTCAGCCGCACTGTGTGTGCCTCTTGTCCTCATCACCTGTTGTAATATGAACTATGATCCGCTAACATTAATAAAGCGGTTGTTTTCTGTACCAAGATATTGTGTGTTGCCAGAAAACATGGTCTCTCGGCTGGCAATGCATGGTAAACCGGTTGCTCTGAGCCGGGGTTCCACAACGCTTGGTATCAGAGCCGCGCTAACTATAGGCCACGCTAGACTACGACGTGTTAAGTGGATGTTAGTTACGAGTTTAAGTTGAGTGCCGGTAGCATTTGTAGCTGGTTATTGCATTGTATGCACTTGTTTTATTTTTATGCTAACCTGCTAATGGTTGTGAGTGTAGATGGCTCCAGTGTCGTATCCGTTCCAGTTGCAACTGATGCCGTACACGTTGCCGCATCTCCTTCGTAACGTGTGGCATCGGCTGTACCCCCTCGGTGACGACCCAGTTTATCATGAGTTCTGGGAGCGTCTAGCAGACTCACTATATGAGTATCACGCAGTGGTTACTCTGCACACCCATTCCGATTCCAACACTTACACTCGTACCTCTCGGAGCGGTTTTGCTTCTACCGCTTCTCAGGCTGTCCAGTTTGCTGCATTCGAGATCCTTGTCGAGCTCCGTTATAACGAGGTCTGGATGCAGAACCACCCAGGTTTCCACTACTATCCCTCTCTGCACGACAATGGTTGTGTCCGCTTTCCTATCATTGATCCGGAGTCTGATAGTGTTGCTAGCCACCTTTCTCATTATATCACTGGTAGCTACCTTATGATCTACGAGCTGGCTCGAGAGCTGACTCGTGCTCATACTACTTTAGCCACTACTAGATCTTTCACTACTCCATCCTCTACGGGATTTACCCCTTATATTCCATCCAGTTCTAGTTCACCTATTTCACCGGTTACTTCTCCGAGTAGCTCGAGCACCTCGACCGTGAATCCTCTCAGCGCTCATGCTGAGTTGGTTTCCCTTCTCACTACTCCCGTAGCCCCGATGCATCACCCAGCACCTGCCCTGGAGGGAGAGCCCTCGAGGCAGCGTCATCGTGTTACCTTTAACCCGGAGGTTTCAGTTAACGTCGTCAGTTCAGGATCCGAGTCCGCCTCAGGAGAGGACCTCGCAACACCAGCAGAGCAGCAGAGCGTTTGAGTATCTGCGGTTGTCGGGATGATGTACGGATGTAGTCATGATGCTTTTCTTCATGTATGAGAGTAGTTGAACTTGGCATGTTGTTTATCTTTCATGTATGAGGCTATGTATAATTATGTTGGAACTCAGTTTTATTCTTTGTGTTTTCTTGGCTATTTAGTTTTCTCTCGGGATTTGTTGCTGGCTTTTCCCCAATTTAATTTGGATGTTTCTCATCTCGGTTGCGTTGTCTTGGGAAAAATCTACTCTAGGATGACGCGGGGAGGCAACAGTAGCAATGCTCGTGAGGACGCTCCTGTTCGTCGTTCCGCATGACAGGTAGGGCACTCCCCCGAGTCGTACGTTCCACCACCGCCAAATCTGCCCTCCACTGAACAAATTCTGCATATGTTTGAGGAAAGGAGGAATAATGATCTGATTGAAATATTAAGGAGTGTGTAAGCTGTGGTTGGACAGAATGAGAATAAGAACGGTCACTACTCCAAGCTGTCAGATTTTCAGAGAACCAAGCCTCCTAGTTTTAGTCAGGTTATTGATCACTTGGATGGAGACGATTGGTTACGAACCATTGAGAGGAAGCTTGAGATTGCTCGTACTGAAGAAAATGATAAAGTTCCATTTGCAACTCATTATCTTGAAGGCGCTGCCGCCATATGGTGGGAAAACGCAAAAGCCATGTGGCCTGCTATTGAAGAAATCACCTGGGCAAAATCCAAGGATCAGTTCCAGAAATATCATATTCCTACCGGAATTATGAAGGTTAAGCAGCGTGAATTTCTCGTGCTCCTTCAAGGAAGTCAGTCCGTGGGTGAATATTTGCAAAAGTTCAATCATCTGGCCCGTTATTCTCTTTATGACGTGGCCATCAAAGAAAGAAATATTGACAGGTTTCTTGGGTGATTAAACCCACAACTCCGATGTACCCTCAGTATGTTTGATTTCCCATATTTCCAAACTCTGGTAAACAAGGCTTTCATTGCTGAAAGGGAACACAAGCTCGTATCGGACAATAGGCCTGCTAATAACGATCACAAGCACAAGTTCGAGCCAGGAAGGAACTGCAGCCAGTACAAAAGGCTCGTACCCGGCAGCATACTCAGGTGGAATACAAGCCCAATTTGCAGCAGGATGTTAACAAGACCACCACACAAGTCAAGAATGTCGTGATCAACCCAGTGCGAGAAGAGTGCCAGGGCAACAATTCTTCCTTCAGTTGGGCAAACCAGACATTATGCCCGACAGTGTCCCAAGAACGGCAAGGCAAATGCTCTATTTAGGCCACAAGTCAACTTTATGGAGTCATGCCCTACCCAGCAAAACATCACTGGGCACGTTCATCACCTCTCCGCAGACGAAGCTCAAGAGAACCCCGAAGTCGTCATTGGTATGTTTTCTGTTAATAACATACCTGCCGTAATTTTATTTGACTCTGGGGCTTCCCACTCTTTTATTTCATAGAGTTTTGTTGCCTAAAACAAATTTTCTTGTTCACTTTTGGGCAAGAATATGCTGGTACAATCCCCGGGATTGTTGATCAGGAGCAATCTGGTCTGCCGTAATCTGGAAATCAATATCAACGGAGACCGTTTTCCAACGTCCTTGATAATCATTGAGTCTGTAAAGTTGGTTGTTATCTTGGGCATGAATTGGCTGACCCAATATCAAGTATGCATAAACTGCGCAACCCGAGAAGTCACTTTGACCAGTCAAGAGGGGCAGACTACCAAATTTTATGCTCGCAGGAGAATACCCAAGAAAGAGATGGTCATCACCGTTGTGACTAGTGAGTTGGAATTAATTCATGTGGTCAGTGAGTTTCCTGATGTATTTCCAGAAGAACTGACAGGCATGCCACCAGATCGAGAGCTTGAGTTTGCAATAGATCTTGTGCCCAGAACCACACCGTTGTACAAGAAGTATTACCAGATGCCTTCATCAGAATTAGTGGAGCTAAAGAAACAACTTGATGAAATGCTCCAGAAAGGATATATCCGTCCCAGCTCTTCACCTTGGGGATAACCTGCTATCTTCGTGGATAAGAAGGATGGCAGCCTCCGCATGTGTGTGGATTACCATCAGCTGAACGATGTCACCATCAAAAATAAATATCCACTGCCCAGGATTGATGACTTGTTTGATCATCTCAGTAGCGCCAAGGTATTCTCCAAAATTGATTTAAGGACAGGATATCATCAACTCATGATTAAAAAGGAAGATATTCCTAAGACCGCATTCACTACTCGGTACGGTCTTTATGAATATATAGTTATGTCCTTTGGTCTTACGAATGCCCCTGCCTTCTTCATGCATATGATGAACAAAGTATTCATGGACTTCCTCGATAAATTCGTGGTAGTCTTCATTGATGACATACTTATATACTCAAAAAGTGAAGAAGAGCATAAAGAACACCTCGGAGCTGTGTTACAACGACTCTGTTACCATCAGCTATACGCCAAATTCAGTAAACGCGAGTTTTGGCTCAAGCAAGTTAGATTTCTTGGACATGTGCTATCCGCTGAAGGCATAGGCGTGGACCTGAGCAAAGTAAAGGATGTGCTAGACTGGTTGCCACCCACAACCGTATCGCAAATCTAAAGTTTTATTGGATTAGCCGGATACTACCGTCGTTTCATTGAAGGGTTTTCCAAGATTGCTAAACCCATGATGGAGCTGCTCAAGAAAGATAAGAAGTATGAATGGACTGAGGACTATGAGGAAAGTTTCAATGAGCTAAAGATACGGCTGACAATAGCACATGTGTTGACTCTTCCAGACATCTACCGCAGCTTTGATGTGTACTGTGACTCCTCTAGATAGGGTCTTGGATGCGTACTTATGCAAGATGGCAAGGTGGTAGCATATGCATCGCGACAGCTACGACCCCATGAGGGAAATTATCCTACTCATGATCTGGAATTGGCCACGGTGGTTCAAGCCCTAAAAATTTGGAGACACTACCTCATCGGGAAGAGGTGCCAAATTTTTACCGGCCACAAAAGTCTCAAGTATATATTTCCTCGGCCAGATTTAAATCTCCGTCAACGAAGATGGCTTGAGTTAGTCAAGGACTATGATCTTGGAATAAATTATCACCCAGGTAAGGCCAACGTGGTTGCCGATGGACTCAGACGAAAGCCTGTTAACCTGAATGCCATAATGAAATACTTGCCTCCTGAACTTCAAGAGGATATTGCTCAGCTCAACCTGGTCATAGTTGATGCTGTCCTTGCTGATATTATGGAAGTAACCCCTACCTTGGAGCAAGAGATCCGCAAGGCCCAGCCAGCTGACACCGTCCTGCAGAAACGTGGCAAGAGTATGATAGCAGGACAGACTCCAGATTTTTCCAAGGATCAACATGGTACACTCCGATTTCGTGGAAGAATTTGTGTACCCAGTCAGTCAGATTTAAGGAAGAAAATCATGTCAGAAGCACACGAGTCCTTGTATTCTATTCACCCTGGAGGTACTAAAATGTATGAAGACCTTCGACAAATATTTTGCTGGGATGGAATGAAGAAAGATATTGCCTATTTTTTGGCATGTTGCAACATATGTAACAAGGTGAAGGCAGAACATCAGAAGCCAGTCGGACTTCTCCAACCATTGCCAGTTTCACAATGGAAATAGGATGATGTCTGCATGGATTTTGTCACAGGGCTACCTAAGACTCGGCGAGGTAACGATGCAGTCTGGGTCATAGTGGACACCTTAACAAAGGTTGCTCACTTTATCTTGATCAGAACTACATATCGAGTAGATCAACTAGCACAACTGTATGTATCCAGAATAGTCAGTCTGCATGGACTACCTCGAACAATCACTTCTGACAGGGGGTCCCTTTTTACCTCTGCTTTCTAGTCACGTCTCCACCAAGCCTTGGGGACAGTGTTAAAATATAGTACCGTGTATCATCCTCAGACTGATGGACAGACTGAACGAGTAAACCAAATACTCGAAGATACGCTACGAGCCTGTGCATTGGCCCAAGGACCAAAATGGGAAGGCTGCCTACCATATGCCAAGTCCTCTTATAACAACAGCTTCCAGACTATTTTAAAGATGTCACCGTATGAGGATTTGTATGCCGTAATTGCCGCACTACTTTAAATTGGTCTCAAACTGGAGATAGCCGTATTTTCGGAACATACCTCATGATGGAAGCTGAGAAGCAAGTCAAGGAAATCCAAGACAGATTGCAATTGGCCAAATCGCGACAAAAGAGTTATTATGATGCAAAGCACCGACAGATCAGTTTTGAACCCGAAGAACATGTATACCTTCGAGTCACCCCTATGAAAGGAGTCAAGAGATTTCAAACTCGTGGAAAGTTGGTACCCAGATCTACCAGTCCCTTCCCTGTTATGTCCCGAGTGGGTACTGTTGCATATAAGTTGGAACTACCCCCAAAATTGCCGGAAGTACACAATGTGTTTCATGTTTCGCAGTTGAGGCGATGCATATCGCCGCCTAAAAAAGACTGCTATGAGAAAATAGAGTTGGCAAAGGATTTAACATATGAAGAGAGACTAGTCAGAATTTTGGATTAGATGGAAAGGGTTACTCGTAGTAAAGCAAGGAAGTTTTATAAAGTTCAGTGGGAGCATCACATAGAGGCAGAATCGAGATGGGAACGAGAAGAATTTCTAAAGGCTCATTATCCGGAATGGTTTTCCCAATCAATCGAATCTCGAGGACGAGAATCATCCTAAGTGGGGGAGGTTTGTGACAGCCTGGTTTTTGCCCTCTTCTCTTTGCCTGATTTTCATTTGGCTTGGTTTTGAAATTTGGAATTTTGAATCTTTTTAAATGGACGTAAACACTTGGGTACCCCTTGACTTTCACCCAAGTGCCTCATTTTCCTCTCTAACTATCATTTCCTCTCTGGTTCGCCTCAAAATAATATTATGAATATTTTTCTTAAATGAAAAATATTCATTTCCCTCTCTTAAACCCTAGCTAGATCAATGTGCTCCAAAGCAACCCCGATTAATCCCAGAAAAATCTAAGAAAATTCCCAAATATTCTTGGAACCCTAGGGCACCTTCGTGAGCAAAAATATTTCATCACTTTTTGGAATATTTTTGCTACAGAAAATATTTTTCTGTTCTGGACAGAAATGGTGGTTTCTACAACAACTACCATTTTACTTGCTCCATTGTGGCTGATTTTTCTAGTGCATCATCACCTTAGTAGATGATTGCTAACCTCCAAAGCCCAGCTCCCAACTCTCAGTAGTTTGACCACAGTAAGCTCTCAAAGTTACCGAACAAAAACTTACCAGGGATTTGAAATCCATTCTACTGCGTCCAAGTTCAAATCAAAGCATGGTAACCTCTCAATCTACCACGAACTACACGCCAGACATGAAGTTTAGGCTTAGGTCGGCCTGAGGTCAGAGTTCACGTGGTGACCATGCATGTGCACAGTGCCAACCTGCATGTCGCCGCGCTCTGAGTGCCGCCGAGCGCTCTGTTGTGCGCGTGCTCGCTTTCCCGACTGCCAAACCTTGCCAAACTGTGGCACGATCATCGTCCCGACCCTCTTAACTCCCTCCTAGCACTCGCCGACGCCGGAGCTCGCTGAAGCGAACGCGGGCGCTGTCCGGCCAACACAACAGTGTGCTGCGCAAATATGTTCGTCGCCACCACCTCGCCCATGTGGTCGTCTCCACTCATCCATAGTGCCCGCGTGAGCTGTGTCGCCTTCTCCCTCGCTCACTGACGTCGTTCGTCGCCGGGCGCCATGTCCATGTGTCCTCCGGCGAAGCCTGAACCCCCCTGGTCGCTCGGCTATAAATAGAGCCCTCCCCAGCCTCCTTGAGGATCATCCACTCCTCACACACACTCCATGATCTTGTAGAAAGCCGTAGCCCGGCCGGGCAGGCTGCGGGCCGCCGTCCGCGAGCTCAAGCTTGCCGGCGATCCCCTCGGGTCGTCTCCGCGGCTCCAGCCCCTCCCAGGCTCGGACCACCCTTCCAAGGCCTCCGCCGTACCCTGGTGGTGTCGTCCCGCCCGGTTGGAGCCCCTGGTGTCGCCTCGAGTCGCCGTCGTCTTCAACTCCGACGACCTCTGCATTCTGTCCCCGCTGGAGAGGCCATTTTCGACACCGTCTGACCACCCCTAGCTAACCTACATGTACGAGCAGGTGCGCCTCCGTCTTCACTTTTGATCCCTCCCTCTAGTTCTGGCCAAGGAGCTCTCCTCTCCGGCGTGTGCTCCGGCGGAGCCGCGCCGCTCTCTGTTTCCCTCCTCCCCTCCCTCTCACTTGACTAGCGGGGCCCACTAGTCAGTCACTCTGTACGCACCCGAAGCGGTACGAGTGGTGGCGCCCACGAGGTTTTACGCCTTCGACGTCACCCCCCCCCCCCCGTTTTGTTTTTTTTTAATTCAAAATCCAGAGAGCTTCAAACAGCCAAAACTTTTTAACCATAAGTCCAAATGAATTGATTCTTTTTGCATTGTGTTCTTTATGAAGAAATCTAGCAGCTCACCAAAAATGAGAATTTTCTCTGCTGCCTAGATTTTATGGTGAATTTCAGAAGGGTTCTTAATGTTTTCTTTTTGTGTTTATAATTGCTTTCAGATAGTCAAGCTTGTCTTGAGGATCACCAGGAGGGTTGTGAACCTCATATGCACTAAGGCCAGCCACAACTACATTTTGATGGTGCCATTAAATATTTGTGATTTTTCAACTTGAATTAATGGTTTAATCCTTGCATTTAAATCACTAGAATATTATTTATATTATTTTTGTTGTTTGTTTAAGTGGATATGCTTAATTTACAGAAGTTTGAAGCTAACTAAGATTGGTTAAGTAACTAGAAGTAATACTGGTTATGAAGAAGTAATATGGTTATGGATATAAGTAATTATTTTGAGTATTTTCTTGGATGATAAAAATGATAAATTTTCTAGGAAAGATTATATTTAAAGTGAGGATTAATCATAACCATAGGAGTGTTATGAGTTGTTGATGATTATGCTTAGTGTGGATATAGTTTGACCCAATTATTTCCGTTGAGATATGATATGCATGTTAGTGCTGCATTTCATGGCATATTATGACACCGGTTACTTTCACTTTAAGTTGAACCTGATAATAACTCAACTTGAATATATCGTTGACCGAGTCATGGTGCCACTGAATCGAGTTTTTCCTAGTGTAACCACATTTGCCTTTATGGGAAGGCCTTTATTCGGTCTGTTGTCATGCCTCTGGTCAGTGCCTCCAACGAGGGAAGGTTATGGGCGTGCGGTACCCTGGCCTGGTAAGCAGACATAACCTTGTGTGCCCGTTGTTGTTATGGTACCTTGTCCCTGTTTGGGACAATTTATGTTTTGCCACGACGGTGGCCGTTGGTGCCTTTGGTAGACACGAGGCCACCCAGGACTAGCCGAGTGGGGAGTGAGTCGGAGTGGCTAGGAGAGTGTCATGGCAAAGGAGGGGTTTCGTCAGAACACCATTTGTCCACCCGAATGGGAGTGCGAGGCCATGGGTTCCGTGGTGTGGGTACAGTGCGCTACCTCTGCAGAGTGTATTCAATCTATCGATAGCCAAGTCCACAATTACGGACACGCTCAAAAGTAGGTCACACCATGGGTCAACATTTAATTAATTTTGCACACTAAGTTATGAACTTGGCACTGTTGACAGGATGATGGTGGGTAAATCATCTTGATGTTGGCGACCAAGTGTTGGTCATGGTTGTGATCGCCGGAAAGATCACAGTTTGGTTACGAGGTAACCCGATCAAAGACCACGAGGTTGGCCCATTTGTGATCCGAGAACGATCACCATTGGTAAGCAAGTCCGAGGGACTTATTTCACAAGAGTATGATCACGGCATGTATGATATGATCTTGCATTAGTAAATCAATCGGTTAAATATCATGATATTGTTTGTCATTATGTTTATGTTTGTTGTGAGCTTGCAAGTACATTCAATGTACTAACCTAGCATGTCATGCCAGCTTTCAGGAAAGTCTCATTGGAAAGGAGTGTTGTCCGAGTCTAGATCGTGTCCACATGGGTGTCCCTGTGCTATGGAGCTCCGCTACGATGTTGTTCCACTGTCGTGTAGTTGCTATGATAGAGGCCCCTTTATGTTCACTAAATAATGTACATATTGTTCAGCCGCACCATGTGTGCCGCTTGGCCTCGTCACCTGTTGTAATATGAACTATGATTCGCTAACATTAATGAAGCAGTTTTTTTCTGTACCAAGATGTTGTGTGTTGCCAGAAGACATGGTCTCTGGGCTGGCAATGCATGGTAAACTGGTTGCTCTGAGCCGGGGTGCCACAGAATAGCTCAGCCAGTGAGCATGTGCTCAGAATGTCTGGGTACTACAATCACTTGAATCAAGTGGGAGTTAATCTTCCAGATAAGACAGTGATTGACAGTGTTCTCCAGTCACTATCACCAAGCTACTAGAGCTTCATGATGAACTATAATATGCAAGGAATGACTAGAAAGATTTCTGAGCTCTTCGCGGTCACTGGAAGCGGAACTACCCCAAATACTTAGCAGATAAGAAGGATGGCAAAGTGAACAAAGGTATATTTGATATACATTTATTGATGTGTACCTTACTAGTGTTCATAGTAGCCCCTGGGTATTTAATACCGATTCAGTTGCTAAGATTAGTAACTCGAAACAGGAGTTGCAGGATAAACAGAGACTAGTTAAGGACGAGGTGATGATGTGTGTTGGAAGTGATTCCAAGGTTGATACGATCACCATCGCACACTCCCTTCTACCTTTGGTATTAGTGTTGAACCTAAATAAATGTTATTTGGTATTTGTGTTGAGCATGAATATGACTGGATCATGTTTATTGCAATATTGTTATTCATTTAAGTCAGAGAATAATTGTTGTTCTGTTTACATGAATAAAACATTCTATGGTCATGCACGCAATATGAATGGTTTGTTGAATCTATACTGTAGTGATGCACATATTCATAATATTGATGCCAAAAGATGCAAAATTGATAATGATAGTGCAACATACTTGTGGCATTGACGTTTAGGTCATATTGCTGTAAAGCGCATGAAAAAACTCCATGCGGATGGACTTTTGGAATCACTTGATTATGAATCATTTGATACTTGTGAACCATGCCTCATGGGCAAGATGACTAAAACTATGTTCTCCGGAACAATGGAGCGAGCTAATGACTTACTAGAAATAATACATACCAATGTATGCAGTCCGATGAGTGTTGGTATCATTATTTTCTGACCTTCGCAGATGATTTGAGTAGGTATGGGTATATATACTTGATGAAACACAAGTCTGAAACATTTGAAAAGTTCAAAGAATTTTAGAGTGAAGAGGAGAATCATCGTAACAAGAAAATAAAGTTTCTACGTTCTGATCGCGGAGGCGAATATTTGAGATACGAGTTTGGCCTTCATTTAAAACAATGTGGAATTTTTTTCACAACTCATGCCACCTGGAACACCATAACGTAATGGTGTGTCTAAACGTCGTAACCATACTTTATTGGATATGGTGCATTCTGTGATGTCTCTTGCCGATTTACAACTATCATTTTGAGGTTATGCAATAGAGCCAATAGTATTCACATTAAATAGGGCACCATCTAAACCCGTTGAGACGACACTGTATGAATTGTGGTTTGGCAAGAAACCTAAGTTGTCGTTTCTTAAAGTTTGGGGTCGCGACACTTACGTCAAAAGGATTCAGCCTGATAAACTTGAACCCAAATCGGAGAAGTGCGTCTTCATAAGATATCCTAAGGAAACAATTGGGTACACCTTCTACCGCAGATCCGAAGGCAAGATCTTTGTTGCCAAGAATTGAACCTTTCTAAAGAAGGAGTTTATCTCTAAAGAAGTGAGTGGGAGGAAAGTAGAACTCGATGACGTAATTGTGCCTTCTCTCGAATTGGAAAGTAGAACATCAGACAAAACCGTTCCTGTGATGCCTGCACCAACTAGAGAGGAAGCTAATGATGATGATCATGAAACTTCAGATCAAGTTAGTCCTGGACCTCATAGGTCGAACAGAGCACATTCCACACTAGAGTGGTACGGTAATCCTACCCTAGAAGTCATGTTACTAGACCATGGCAAACCTACGAACTATGAAGAAGCTATGATGAGCCCAGATTCCGATAAATGGCTTGAGGCCATAAAATCTAAGGTATGATCCATGTATGAGAACAAAATATGGACTTTGGTGGACTTGCCCGATGATCGGCAAGCCATTGAGAATGGATCTTCAAGAAGAAGATAAACGCTGATTGTAATATCACTATCTACAAAGCTCGACTTGTCATAAAGGGTTTTTGACAAGTTCAAGGGGTTGACTACGATGAAACTTTCTCACCTATAGTGATGCTTAAGTCAGTTTGAACCATGTTAGCAATTGCCGCATTTTATAATTATGAAATATGGCAAATGGACATCAAAACTGCATTCCTTAATGGATTTCTTAAAGAAGAATTGCATAATGATGCAACCAGGAGGTTTTGTCGATCTTAAAGGTGCTAACCAAAGTTTGCAAGCTCCAGCGATCCATATATGGACTGGTGCAAGCATCTCTGAGTTGGAATATATGCTTTGATGATGTGGTCAAAGAATATGGGTTTACACAGACTTACGGTGAAGCATGTATTTACAAGAAAGTGAGTGGGAGCTCTGTAGCATTTTTGTTATTATATGTGGATGACATATTTTTTATTGGAAATGATATAGAATTTCTGGAGAGCATAAAAGGATTCTTGAATAAGAAGTTTTCAATGAAATACCTTGGTGAACCTGCTTATATATTGGACATCAAGATCTATAGGGATAGACCGAGACGCTTGATAGGACTTTCACAAAGCACATACCTTGATAAAGTTTTGAAGAAGTTGAAAATGGATCAGTCAAACAAAGGGTTCTTGCCTGTCTTACAAGGTGTGAAGTTGATTAATACTCAAAGGCCGGCCATGGCAGAAGATAGAGAGAGAATGAAAGTCATTCCCTATGCCTCAGCCATAGGTTCTATAAAGTATGACATGCTGTGTACCAGACCTATTGTGTACCTTGCCATGAGTTTTGAAAGGGGGTACAATAGTAATCCGATAGGAGATCACTGGACAGCGGTCAAAATTATCGTTAGAGAAGTAAGGAAATATTTTCTTGGTTATGGAGGTGATAAAGAGTTCATCATAAAGGGTTACGTAGATTCAAGCTTTGACACTGATTCAGATGACTATGAGGCTCAATCTGGATACATATTGAACGTCGGAGCAATTAGCTAGAGTAGCTCCATGCAGAGCATTGTAGACATACAAATTTGCAAAATACATACAGATATGAATATGACAGACCTGTTGACTAAACTTCTCTCACAAGAAAAACATGATCACACCTTAGTACTCTTTGGGTGTTGATCAGATGGCGATGTGAACTAGATTATTGACTCTAGTAAACTCTTTGGGTGTTTGTCACATGGCAATGTGAACTATGGGTGTTAATCACATGGCGATGTGAACTAGATTATTTACTATAGTGCAAGTGAGAGACTGAAGGAAATATGCCCACGAGGCAATAATGAAGTTGTTATTTTATACTTCTTTATTCATGATAAAGGTTTATTATTCATGCTAGAATTGTATTGATCAGAAACTTAAATACATGTGTCGATACATAAACAAATACTATGTCCCTAGTGAGCCTCTACTTGACTAGCTCGTTGATCAATGATGGTTAAGGTTTCCAAACAATAGACATGTGTTGTCACTTGATAACAGGATCACATCATTAGGAGAATGATGTGATGGATAACACCCGTCGGTTAGCTTATCATATTGATCGTTCAGTTTATTGCTAATACTTTCTTAATGTCAAATACATATTCCTTCGACTATGAGATTATGCAACACCTGGATACCGGAGGAATACCTTGTGTGCTATCAAACGTCACAAAGTAACTGAGTTATCATAAAGATTATCTACAAGTATCTCCGAAGGTGTTTGTTGAGTTGGCATAAATCGAGATTAGGATTTGTCACTCCGACTATCGGAGAGGTATCTCTCGGCCCTCTCGATAATACACATCATAAGAAGCCTTGCAAGCAGAGTGACTAAGGATTCTGTTACAAGATGATGTATTGTGAAACGAGTAAAAAGACTTGTCGGTAATGAGATTGAACTAGGTATGAAGATAACGACGATCGAATCTGGGGAAAGTAACTTACCGATGGACAAAGGGATGTTGTCATAAGGTTCGGCCGATAAATATATTCATAGAATATGTAGGAGCCAATATGGGCATCCAGGTTCCGCTATTGGTTATTGTCCGGAGAGGTGTCTCGTTCATGTCTACATAGTTCTTGAACCCGTAGGGTCAGCACGCTTAACATTCGTTGACGATATAGTGTTATATGCGTTATATGGAATTGGTGACCGAATGTTGTTTGGAGTCCCGGATGAGATCACAAACATGATAGGGGCTCCGGAATGGTCCGGAGGTAAATATTGATATATAGGATGATGATATTCGGACACCAGAAGAGTTTCGGAGTACACCATTTAGTCATCGGATCACCGGAAGGAGTTTCGGACACCCCCGGGAGGTCTATGGGCCTAATGGGCCAAGGGGGAACATACCAGCCAACAAGGGGGCTGGCGCGTCCCTCTCCCTGGCCGGCCGACCCAAGGGGATGGAAACCGGAAGGGTGGCCCCTCCCGCCTTTCCCTCCTCATAAGAGAAAGAAAGGGGGCGCCACCTCCCCCTACCTTCCTCCCGCACACATACAAGGACTGCCTTCCCTCTCCCCCACCTATGTATATGTGGGAAGTGGGTGCCACACATAACCATGACAATCTATTAGCCGTGTGCGGCGCCCCCCTCCACATTTTTGTCCCTCGGTCATATTTTCATAGTAGTTAGGCGAAGCCCTGCGGAGGTAGCATCACCACCACCGTCACCACACCGTCGTGCTGCCGGAACTCATCTACTACTTCGTCATTTTGCTAGATCAAGAAGGCGAGGACATGACCGAGCTGAACGTTTGCTGAACGCGGAGGTGTCGTATGTTCGGTACTCGATCGGTTGGAGCGCGAAGAATTTCGACTACATGAACTGTGTTAACAAACGCTTCCGCTTATGGTCTATGAGGGTACGTAGACACACTCTCCCCTCTCATTGATATGCATCTCCATGGATAGATCTTGCATGTGCGTAGAAATTTTTTGTTTTCCATGCAACGTTACCCTACACATAGAGAGGGCCCTGATACGTCCATTTTGCATGATGTTTACCTACTGTTATTTATAATGTTTTTATGCATAATAATGCTTTTTGGAGTAATTCCAATGCTTTTTCTCTCATAATTTGCATGGTTTATACAAAGAGGGAGAATTCCGGCAGCTGGAAATCTAGACCTGGAAAAGCTACATCAGGCCACCTATTCTGCACTACTCCAAATTGACTGAAACTTCATGAGGATTTTTTATGGAACAAATAAGAAATACTGGAGAAATAACCACTGGAGGGGGCCACATGGTGAGCACAAGACACGAGGGCGCATCTTGGGGTGGTGGGTTGTGCTCAGCCCAGCCCACCTCTAGTGCCCATCTTCTTGTATATAAGTAATTTTAACCTAGAAAAAATAAGGAGACCACTTTCGGGACGGAGCGCTGGCGTCTTGAGGCGGAATTTGGGCAGGAGCACTTTTGCCCTCCGGCGGAGCGATTCCGCCAGGGGAACTTCCCTCCTGGAGGGGGGAATCATAACATCATTAATACGTCTCCAATGTATCTATAATTTATGAAGTATTCATGTTGTTATATTATCATTCTTGGGTGTTTTACAATCATTTTATAGCAACTTTATATCATTTTTTGGGGCTAACCTATTGACCCAGTGCCTAGTGCCAGTTGCTATTTTTGCTTCTTTTTTACATCGCAAGAAATCAATATCAAACGGACTCCAAACACCGCGAAACTTTTTGGAAGTTTTTTATGGACCAGAACACCCAAGATGGGCCAGAGCAGCACCCGGGGGTGCCCCGAGGGCGGCACAACCCACCAGGGCGGGCCTGGGGGCCCTGGTGCGCCCAGGTGGGTTGTGCCCAACTCTGTGACCTCCCGCACCCCCTCTTTACCCTATAAATTTACAAATATTCGGAAAACCCTTGGGGGTTAACCTAGATCAGAAGTTTCGCCGCCGCAAGGCTCTATAGCCACCGAGAAGCAATCTAGACCCTTTTCGGCATCCTGCCGGAGGGGAGGGGGGAATAATCAACGGTGGCCATCTTCATCATCCCGGCGGCCACCACGATGAGGAGGGAGTAGTCCACCCTCGGGGCTGAGGGTTTGTACCAGTTGATATGTGCTTAATCTCTCTCTCCCCCTCTTGTGTTCTTCAGATGTCACGATCTTGATGTATCGCAGGCTTTATTAATATAGTCGGATCATATGGTGTTTTCATCTCTCTATCTTCTTGTGATGAATTGAGTTTTTCCCTTTGCGATTTCGTTGTTATCGGACTGAATACTTTTATGGATTCGAGAACACTTGATATATGTCTTGCATATGAATACTTGTGGTGACAATGGGCTATCGTATTGATTCACTTGATATATGTTTTGGCACTCAACTCGCGGATTCCCGACGTGACATTGGGGTAATCTATGCATAGGGGTGGATTCACATTCTTGTCTTTGTTTCTCTGGTAGAAATCTTGGGGCACTCTTTGAAGTTCTTTGTGTTGGATTGAATATTATGAATCTGAATTTTCTTTGGTGTTATTTAAGTACGAACTCTTGGTTAAATCGATCGAAAAGAATAGCTTCGTGTTATTTTAGTACGAACTCTAGGATAGAATGATAGGAAAGAATAGCTTTGAAGTGGTTTCGTACCCTAAAACAATTTCGTCTTATGTTCTCCGCTAGATAGGAACTTTGGAGTGATTATCTGTTGCATGTTGAGGGATGGTTATATGATCCAATTATATTAGCATTGTTGAGAGGTTGCACTAGTGAAATTATGGACCCTAGGCCTCATTTTCAAGCATTACAATACTGGTTGTGCTCCATTTTATCAATTTCTACCTTGTTGTTTTTATTGTTCCTATTACAAAAATCAATAACTACTATCATTACTACGCTTGTATCACCATCTCTTCGCCGAACTAGTGCACCTATACAAATTTCCATTGTATTTGGTGTGTTGGGGACACAAAAGACTTTTTGTTATTTGGTTGGAGGGCTGTTTGAGAGAGACCATCTTCATCCTACGCCTCCCACAGATTGATAAACCTTAGGTCATCCACTTGAGGGAAAATTGCTACTATCCTACAAAACTCTGCGCTTGGAGGCCCAACACGTGTCTATAAGAATAAAGTTGTGTAGTGGACATCAAGCTCTTTTCTATCGTCGTTGCTGGGGAGGTGAGTTCTTGAAGGTATATCTTTAGATCTTGCAATTGAATCTTTTAGTTTCTTGTTTTATCACTAGTTTGGTTTATAAAAGAAAACTACATAAAAATGGAATTGAGGTTGCATCATATTATTGATCATCTTTATAATATCTTTCTTGAAAATGATGGATCATAAAATTGTGCTCAATTGTTAGAAGAAGAAGTCAATAAAATGTTTGAAAAAAAATATTTTATTGATGAGCATGATTTCAATGTTGTTAGTATGAATTCTTTGAATATCCATGATGCTAATGATATGCAAAGCCATAAGCTTGGGGATGCTATATTTGATGAATATGATATTTCTAGTCCCCCAAGTTTTGATGAGAAAATTTATTATGATGATTGCATGCCTCCTATTTATGATGATTATATTGATGAAAGTGGATTTGGAGAGGTCGTGACTTTATTTAGTGATGAATCCGTCATTTTGGAAGATGTTTCAATTGACTATGACAACAAAGTTGCTATCTATGATGATTATGGTGATGACATGTATGCTATATCAAATAATGATAACCATGAAACTTGTCATCAGGACTTTAATTTCCAATCACATGATAGTTATTTTATTGAGTTTGCTCCCCCAACTATTCATGAGAATAAATTTGCTTATGTGGAGAGTAAGAAAAATTCTATGCTTGTGGATCATGAAAATAATGCTTTATGTGATCGCTATATTATTGAATTCATTCATCATTCTACTGAAAATTATTATGAGAGAGGAACATATGCTTGTAGGTATTGCAATAATATCAAGTTTCATGTCTATGTGTTGAAAATCTTGAAGGTTTGCTTGTTTTGCCTTCCTATGCTAGTTGATTCTTGTTCCCATAAATTGTTCGCTCGCAAAATCCCTATACATAGGAAGTGGGTTAGACATAAATGTGCTTGTCATGTGCTTCATGATGCTCTCTTTATTTTTCAATTCCCACAAATTTTCCCAAGTTTTCCTAATGTTTCAGAATTTTTGGAGTATCATAAGTATGGTTGGAGTACATATTACTACAAACTGTTCTGTTTTTGACAGATTCTGTTTTCTATGCATAGTTTGCTTGTTTTCTAGTTTCTATGGCTTATATTTCTCAATATAAATTGTGGAAATGATATGCTACAGTAGGAATTGTGTGGAAAAAATTATGAAACTTGTCTTTGAAAGTACCAAAGTGAAATGGTTTGCTCTTTATCATACTAACCTATCTCACGAAGTTCCGTTAAGTTTTGTGTGATTGAAGTTTTCAAGTTTTGGGTGAGATATCGATGTGAGGAGAATAAGGAGTGGCAAGAACCTAAGACTGGGGATGACCAAGGCACCCCAAGGTAATATTCAAGGAAGATCCAAGCAACTAAGCTTGGGCATGCCTCGGAAGGCATCCCCTCTTTCGTCTCCAACATTATCGGTAACCTCACTTGGAGCTATGTTTTCATTCGTCACATGATATGAGTTTTACTTGGAGCATCATTTTATTTTGCTAGGATTTTCTTGCTGTTATTTATAATAATGCTTTGCATCTTTTATTTCAATAAAAGTGGCAATGATAGCCTTTGCCATGCTTATTTTGCAAGCCTGCATATTGCTGTTTGAAAACAGAAAGTTTACAACTGTTGCAAAAATTCCCTAGAAAATTCAGAATGTGATAAAATGTTGAAACTTTTTGCAAAATAATCTCTGATAAATTTTCTATAGTGTGGTAAATTTTCATAACCTTTGGAGTTAGGGAAGTATTGATACTCTTGCATTCTTTATAGACTGTACTTTTTTGGCAGATTGCTGTTATGTTTGCATTGTTTGCATATGTTTGGTTGTTTAATGATTCTATTTGAGGGTAGGAGTATTAAATATGCAGAGGCATTTAGTATGCAATGTTGAATAATAATTTTAATGATTTTCTATAGTAGAGAATGATAAGGTTTTTGCATTGGTTTATACTAACTTAACTCATGAGTTCTTGTTGAGTTTTGTGTGGATGAAGCTTTTGAGATTTAGGAAAACCGTGATATGAGAAGAATTAAGGAGACACAAAAGCTCAAGCTTGGGGATTCCCAAGGCACCCCAAGATAATATTTCAAGAAGTATCAAGCATCTAAGCTTGGGGATGCCCCGATAGGCATCCCACCTTTCCTGTTCAACAATTATCTAGTCCTCAAATAGTTGCCATGGAGCTAGGTAAGCGGCATTCACATCCCATCAACGAAGCACTTTTGTATGGAATTGCTCTAGTGCTTCACTTATATATATTTTTGAGCATGGTGTGCTATGGTATTTTTGAAGAAATTCTATATTTCTTCACTTAAATTAATTTGCGAGAAAGAAATATTATGCTCATGATCTTCATTTATATCTTTTTTGGAGTAGCTTGTCATTTACTCTTGTGCTTCACTTATATCCAATGAGTAAATTGTTGAATAAATTGAATGTAATGAAGTTGAAATCATATCATGCCTAGTGGTAGCTGATACGTCTCCGCCGTATCTTTAATTTTTGACTGTTCCATGCCAATATTATACAACTTTCATATACTTTCGGCAACTTTTTATACTATTTTTGGGACTAACATATTGATCCAGTGCCCAGTGAAAGTTCCTATTTGTTGCATGTTTTTTGTTTTGTAGAAAATCTATATCAAACGGAGTCCAAATGGTATAAAAACTAACGGAGATTTTTTTGGAATATATTTGAATTTTAGGAAGTGAAATCAATGCAAGACGATGCTCGAGGGGCCCACAAGGCAGGGGGCAGGCGCGCCCCTGACCCTCGTGGACACCCCGTAAGGCAGTTGTTTCCCTTCTTTCGCCGCAAGAAAGCTAATATTTGGATAAAAATTGTGTTCAAATTTCAATCCAATCGGAGTTACGGATCTCCGGGAATATAAGAAACAGTGAAAGGCCAGAATCTGGAATGCAGAAACAGAGAGAGACAGATCCAATCTCGGAGGGGCTCTCGCCCCTCCGCCGCCATGGAGGCCATGGACCAGAGGGGAAACCCTTCTCCCATCTAGGGAGAAGGTCAAGGAAGAAGAAGAAGGGGGCTCTCTCCCCCTCTCTTCCGGTGGCGCCGGAACACCGCCGGGGCCATCATCGTGTGACGACGATCTACACCAACACCTCCGTCATCTTCACCAACATCTTCATCACCTTCCCCCATCTATCTACAGCAGTCCACTCTCTCGTAACCCACTGTACCCTCTACTTGAACATGGTGCTTTATGCTTCATATTATTATCCAATGATGTATTGCCATCCTATGATGTCTGAGTAGATTTTCGTTGTCCTATTGGTAATTGGTGAATTTCTATGATTGGTTTAATTTTCTTGTGGTTATCTTGCTGTCCTTTGGTGCCCATCATATGAGCACGCGCGTGGATCACACCATAGGGTTAGTGTATGTTGATAGGACTATGTATTGGAGGGAAAGAGTGACAGAAACTTCAACCTAGCATAGAGATTGATGCATACGGGATTGAAGGGGGACCAATATATCTTAATGCTATGGTTGGGTTTTACCTTAATGAACGTTAGTAGTTGCAGATGCTTGCTAATAGTTCCAACCATAAGTGCATAGAATTCCAAGTCAGGGATGACATGCTAGCAGTGGCTGTTGGAAATATGCCCTAGAGGCAATAATAAATTACTTATTATTATATTTCCTTGTTCATGATAATCGTTTATTATCCATGCTAGAATTGTATTGATAGGAAACTCAGATACATGTGTGGATACACAGACAACACCATGTCCCTAGTAAGCCTCTAGTTGACTAGCTCGTTGATCAATAGATGGTTACGGTTTCCTGACCATGGACATTAGATGTCATTGATAACGGGATCACATCATTAGAAGAATGATGTGATGGACAAGACCCAATCCTAAGCATAGCACAAGATCGTGTAGTTCGCATGCTAAAGCTTTTCTAATGTCAAGTATCATTTCCTTAGACCATGAGATTGTGCAACTCCCGGATACCGTAGGAATACTTTGGGTGTGCCAAACATCACAACGTAACTGGGTGGCTATAAAGGTGCACTACGGGTATCTCCGAAAGTGTCAGTTGGGTTGGCACGAATCGAGACTGGGATTTGTCACTCCGTGTGACGGAGAGGTATCTCTAGGCCCACTCGGTAGGACATCATCATAATGTGCACAATGTGATCAAGGACTTGATCACGGGATGATGTGTTACGGAATGAGTAAAGAGACTTGCCGGTAACGATACTGAACAAGGTATCGGGATACCGACGATCGAATCTCGGGCAAGTATCGTACCGCTAGACAAAGGGAATTGTATACGGGATTGATCGAATCCTCGACATCGTGGTTCATCTGATGAGATCATCGTGGAACATGTGGGAACCAACATGGGTATCCAGATCTCGCTGTTGGTTATTGACCGGAGAACGTCTCGGTCATGTTTGCATGGTTCCCGAACCCGTATGGTCTACACACTTAAGGTTCGATGACGCTAGGGTTATAGGGAATAGATATATGTGGTTACCGAATGTTGTTCGGAGTCTCGGATGAGATCCCGGACGTCACGAGGAGTTCCGGAATGGTCCGAAGGTAAAGATTTATATATGGGAAGTCCTGTTTTGGTCGCCGGAAAAGTTTCGGGGTTTATCGGTAACGTACCGGGACCACCGGGAGGGTCCCGGGGGTCCACCAAGTGGGGCCACCAGCCCCGGAGGGCTGCATGGGCCAAGTGTGGGAGGGGACCAGCCCCAGGTGGGCTGGTGCGCCCCCCCCACCAAGGCCCAAGGCGCAAGGGAGAGTGGAAGGGGGCAAACCCTAGGCTCAGATGGGCCTAAGGCCCACCTAGTGGTGCGCCCCTCGCTCTCCCCCCTTGGCCGCCCCCCCCCCCATAGATGGGATCTAGGCTGGCCGCCACCCCTAGGGGTGGAAACCTAGGTGGGGGCACAGCCCCTCCCCTCCCCCTATATATACTTGAGGTTTTGGGCTGCCATACACACGAGGTCCTCTCCTTCTTGGCGCAGCCCTACCCCTCTCCCTCCTCATCTCTTGCGGTGCTTGGCGAAGCCCTACTGGATTACCACGCTCCTCCACCACCACCACGCCGTTGTGCTGCTGCTGGATGGAGTCTTCCTCAACCTCTCCCTCTCTCCTTGCTAGATCAAGGCATGGGAGACGTCACCGGGTTGTACGTGTGTTGAACACGGAGGTGCCGTCCGTTCGGCACTAGGAGCTCCGGTGATTTGGATCACGACGAGTACGACTCCTTCAACCCCGTTCTCTTGAACGCTTCCACTTAGCGATCTACCAGGGTATGTAGATGCACTCTCCTTCCCCTCGTTGCTGGTTTCTCCATAGATAGATCTTGGTGACACGTAGGAAAATTTTGAATTTCTGCTACGTTTCCCAACAGTGGAATCATGAGCTAGGTCTATTGCGTAGATTCTATGCACGAGTAGAACACAAAGTAGTTGTGGGCGTTGATTTTGTTCAATATGCTTACCGTTACTAGTCCAATCTTGTTTCGACGGTATTGTGGGATGAAGCGGCCCGGACCGACCTTACACGTACTCTTACGTGAGACTGGTTCCACCGACTGACATGCACTAGTTGCATAAGGTGGCTAGCGGGTGTCTGTCTCTCCCACTTTAGTCGGAACGGATTCGATGAAAAGGGTCCTTATGAAGGGTAAATAGCAATTGGCATATCACGTTGTGGTTTTGCGTAGGTAAGAAACGTTCTTGCTAGAAACCCATAGCATCCATGTAAAACATGCAAATAACAATTAGAGGACGTCTAACTTGTTTTTGCAGGGTATGCCATGTTATGTGATATGGCCAAGAAGAATGTGATAAATGATATGTGATGTATGAGATTGATCATGTTCTTGTAATAGGAATCATGACTTGCATGTCGATGAGTATGACAACCGGCAGGAGCCATAGGAGTTGTCTTTATTTTTTGTATGACCTCCGTGTCATTGAGAAACGCCATGTAAATTACTTTACTTTATTGCTAAACGTGTTAGCCATAGTAGTAGAAGTAATAGTTGGCGAGCAACTTCATGGAGACACGATGATGGAGATCATGGTGTCATGCCGGTGACAAGATGATCATGGAGCCCCAAGATGGAGATCAAAGGAGCTATATGATATTGGCCATATCATGTCACTATTATTTGATTGCATGTGATGTTTATCATGTCTTTGCATCTTGTTTACTTAGAACGACGGTAGTAAATAAGATGATCCCTCATAATAATTTCAAGAAAGTGTTCCCCCTAACTGTGCACCGTTGCGACAGTTCGTTGTTTCGAAGCACCACGTGATGATCGGGTGTGATAGATTCCAACGTTCACATACAACGGGTGTAAGACAGATTTACACATGCAAACACTTAGGTTGACTTGACGAGCCTAGCATGTACAGACATGGCCTCGGAACACAGAAGACCAAAAGGTCGAACATGAGTCGTATAGAAGATATGATCAACATGAAGATGTTCACCGATGTTGACTAGCCCGTCTCACGTGATGATCGGACACGACCTAGTTGACTCGGATCATGCAATCACTTAGATGACTAGATGGATGTCTATCTGAGTGGGAGTTCATAAGATGAACTTAATTATCCTGAACATAGTCAAAAGGTCTTCGCAAATTATGTCGTAGCTCGCGCTTCAGTTCTACTGTTTAAATATGTTCCTAGAGAAAATTTAGTTGATAGTAGCAATTATGCGGACTAGGTCCGTAAACTGAGGATTGTCCTCATTGCTT
This sequence comes from Triticum aestivum, assembly GCF_018294505.1. NCBI lineage: Eukaryota > Viridiplantae > Streptophyta > Magnoliopsida > Poales > Poaceae > Triticum > Triticum aestivum. The sequence goes on from NC_057803.1 coordinate 361,678,193, forward strand.
CATAGAAGGCTTATGTCCTTAATGCACCGCTCAGTGTGCTGAACCTCGAACGTCGTCTGTGGATGTTGCGAACATCTGACATACACGTTTTGATAACTACGTGATAGTTCAGTTAAACGGTTTAGAGTTGAGGCACCGAAGACGTTTTGAAACGTCACGAAACATATGAGATGTTTCGAGGGCTGAAATTGGGATTTCAGGCTCGTGCCCACGTCAAGAGGTATAAGACCTCCGACGATTTTCTTAGCCTGCAAACTAAGGGAGAAAATCTCAATTGTTGAGCTTGTGCTCAGATTGTCTGAGTACAACAATCATTTGAATCGAGTGGGAGTTGATCTTCCAGATGAGATAGTGATGTTTCTCCGAAGTCATTACCACCAAGCTGCTAGAGCTTCGTGATGAACTATAATATATCAGGGACATATATGATGATCCTTGAGATATTCGCGATGTTTGACACCACAAAAGTAGAAATCAAGAAGGAGCATCAATTGTTGATGGTTGGTGATACCACTAGTTTCACGAAGGGCAAGGGCAAAAAGGGATGCTTCATGAAACGGCAAATCAGCTGCTGCTCTAGTGAAGAAACCCAAGGTTGAACCCAAACCCGAGACTAAGTGCTTCTGTAATAAAGGGAACAGCCACTGGAGCAGAATTACCCTAGATACTTGGTAGATAAGAAGGCTGGCAAGGTCGATAGAAGTATATTGGATATACATTATGTTAATGTGTACTTTACTAGTACTCCTAGTAGCACCAAGGTATTAGATACCGGTTCGGTTGCTAAGTGTTAGTAACTCGAAATAAAAGCTACGGAATAAACGGAGACTAGCTAAAGGTGAGATGACGATATGTGTTGGAAGTATTTCCAAGGTTGATCAAATATCGTACGCTCCCTCTACCATCGAGATTGGTGTTTGCGTTCAGCATAGACATGATTGGATTATGTCTATCGCAATACGGTTATTCATTTAAGGAGAATAATGGTTACTCTGTTTATTTGAATGGTACCTTCAATGGTCTTGCACCTAAAATGAATGGTTTATTGAATCTCGATCGTAGTGATACACATGTTCATGCCAAAAGATATAAGATAGTAATGATAGTACCACCTACTTGTGGCACTGCCACGTAAGTCATATCGGTATAAAACGCATGAAGAAGCTCCATGTTGATGGATCTTTGGGCTCACTCGTTTTGAAAAGTTTGAGACATGCGAACCATGTCTATTGGTGTATATGCATGAAGAAACTCCATGCAAATGGACCGTTTGGACTCACTTGATTTTGAATCACCTGAGACATGCAAATCGTACCACATGGGCAAGATGACTGAAAGCCTCGTTTTCAATAAAATGGAACTAGAAAGCAACTTGTTGGAAATAATACATTTTGATGTGTGCAGTCCAATGAGTGCTGAGGCGTGTAGTGGATATCGTTATGTTCTTACTTCACAAATGATTTGAGTAGATGTTGAGTATATTTACTTGATGAATCACGAGTCTGAATTGTTGAAAGGTTCAAGTAATTTCAAGGTCAAGTTGAAAGATCATCGTGATAAGAGGATAAAATATCTATGATATGATCATAGAGATGAATATCTGAATTACGAGTTCGGCATAGAATTAAGATATTGTGGAAATTGTTTTACAACTAATACAGCCTGGAACACCATAGTGTGATGGTGTGTCCGAATATCATAACTGCACCCTATTGGATATGATGCATACCATGATGTCTCTTATCGAATTACCACGATAGTTTATGGGTTAGGCATTAGAGACAACCACATTCACTTTAAATAGGGCACCACGTAATTCCGATGAGATGACACCGTATGAACTATGGTTTAGAGAAACCTAAGCTGTCATTTCTTAAAAGTTTGGGGCTGCGACGCTTATGTGAAAAGTTTCATGCTGATAAGCTCGAACCCAAAGCGGATAAATGCATCTTCATAGGACACCCAAAATAGTTGGGTATACCTCCTGTCTCAGATCCGAAAGCAATAAGGGATTGTTTCTAGAATCGGGTCCTTTCTCGAGGAAAAAGTTTCTCTCGAAAGAATTGAGTGGGAGGATGGTGGAGACTTGATGAGGTTATTGAACCGTCTCTTCAACTAGTGTGTGGCAGGGCACAGGGAGTTGTTCATGTGGCACCTACACCAGTTGAAGTGGAAGCTTATGATACTGATCATGAAACTTCAGATCAAGTCACTACCAAACCTCGTGGGATAACAAGGATGCGTACTACTTTAGAGTGGTACGTAATCCTGTCTTGCAAGTCATGTTGCTAGACAACAATGAACCTACGAGCTATGGAGAAGCAATGGTGGGCCTGAATTCCGATAAATGGCTCGAGGCCATAAAATCCGAGAGAGGATCCATGTATGAAAACAAAGTGTAGACTTTGGAAGAACTACTTGATGGTCGTAAGGCTGTTAGGTACATAGGGATTTTAAAAGGAAGACGGACAGTGATGGTAAGTATCACCATTAAGAAAGCTCGACTTGTCGTTAAGATGTTTTCCGACAAGTTCAAGGAGTTGACTACGATGAGACTTTCTCACTCGTAGCGATGCTAAGAGTCTGTTGGAATTATATTAGCGATTACTGCATTATTTATGAAATCTTGCAGATAGGATGTCAAAACATTGTTTCCTCGACGATTTTCTTGAGGAAAGGTTGTATGTGATACAACCGGAAGGTTTTGTCAATCCTGAAAGATGCTAATAAGTATGCAAAGCTCCAGCAATCCTTCTAAGGACTGGAGTAAGCATCTCGGAGTTGGAATGTATGCTTTGATGAGATGATCAAAGATTTTGGGTGTATACAAAGTTTATGAGAAACTTGTATTTCCAAAGAAGTGAGTGGGAGCACTATAAAATTTCTGATGAATATATGTTGTTGACATATTGTTGATCAGAAATGACGTAGGATTTCTGGAAAGCATATAGGGTTATTTGAAAGTGTTTTTCAATGGAAAGCCTGGATTAAGCTACTTGAACATTGAGCATCAAGATCTATAAGGATAGATCAAAGCGCTTAATGGTACTTTCAAATGAGCACATACCTTGACATGATCTTGAAGGTGTTCAAGATGGATCAGTCAAAGAAGGAGTTCTTGCCTGAGTTGTAAGGTATGAAGTTAAGACTTAAAGCTCGACCGCGGCAGAAGAAAGAGAAAGGACGAATGTCGTCCCCTATGCTTTTGTCATAGGCTCTATACGGTATGCCATGCTGAGTACCGCACCTGATGTGTGCCTTGCCACATGTCTGTCAAGAGGGTACAAAGGTGATCCAGGAGTGGATCACTAGATAGCGGTCAAAATTATCCTTGGAGTAATAAGGACATGTTTCTCGATTATGGAGGTGATAAAGAGTTCGGCGTAAAAGGTTACATCGATGCAAGCTTTAACACCTATCCGAATGACTCTGAGTAGCAAACCGGATACGTATAGTGGAGCAACCATTTGGAATAGCTCCAAGTGGAGCGTGGAAGCAGCATTTATAATATGACCTAGAGATTTGCAAAGTACATACGGATCTGATTGTTGCAGACCCGTTGACTAAAACCTCTCTCACAAGCAAAACATGATCAAACCCCAGAACTCATTGAGTCTTAATCGCATGATGATGTGAACTAGTTTAGCGACACTAGTAAACTCTTTGGATGTTGGTCACATGGCGATGTGACCTGTGAGTGTTAATCACATGGCGATGTGAACTAGATTATTGACTCTAGTGCAAGTGGGAGACTGTTGGAAATATGCCCTAGAGGCAATAATAAATTAGTTATTATTATATTTCCTTGTTCATGATAATTATTTATTATCCATGCTAGAATTGTATTGATAGGAAACTCAGATACATGTGTGGATACATAGACAACACCATGTCCCTAGTAAGCCTCTAGTTGACTAGCTCGTTGATCAATAGATGGTTACGGTTTCCTGACCATGGACATTGGATGTCATTGATAACGGAATCACATCATTAGAAGAATGATGTGATGGACAAGACCCAATCCTAAGCATCGCACAAGGTCGTGTAGTTCGCATGCTAAAGCTTTTCTAATGTCAAGTATCATTTCCTTAGACCATGAGATTGTCAAACTCCCGGATACCGTAGGAATACTTTGGGTGTGCCAAACGTCACAATGTAACTGGGTGGCTATAAAGGTGCACTACGGGTATCTCCGAAAGTGTCTATTGGGTTGGCACGAATCGAGACTGGGATTTGTCACTCCGTGTGACAGAGAGGTATCTCTGGGCCCACTCGGTAGGACATCATCATAATGTGCACAATGTGATCAAGGAGTTGATCATGGGATGATGTGTTACGGAACGAGTAAAGAGACTTGCCGATAACGAGATTGAACAAGGTATCGGGATACCGACGATCGAATCTCGGGCAAGTATCATACCGCTAGACAAAGGGAATTGTATACGGGATTGATCGAATCCTCGACATCGTGGTTCATCCGATGAGATCATCGTGGAACATGTGGGAACCAACATGGGTATCCAGATCCCGCTGTTGGTTATTGACCGGAGAACATCTCGGTCATGTCTGCATGGTTCCCGAACCCATAGGGTCTACACACTTAAGGTTCGATGACGCTAGGGTTATAGGGAATAGATATACGTGGTTACCGAATGTTGTTCGGAGTCCCGGATGAGATCCCGGACGTCACGAGGAGTTCCGGAATGGTCCGGAGGTAAAGATTTATATATGGGAAGTCCTGTTTTGGTCGCTAGAAAAGTTTCGAGGTTTATCGGTAACGTACCGGGACCACCGGGAGGGTCCCGGGGGTCCACCAAGTGGGGCCACCAGCCCTGGAGGACTGCATGGGCCAAGTGTGGGAGGGGACCAGCCCTAGGTGGGCTGGTGCGCCCTCCCACCAAGGCCCAAGGCGCAAGGGAGAGTCGAAGGGGGCAAACCCTAGGCTCAGGTGGGCCTAAGGCCCACCTAGTCGTGCGCCCCCTCTCTCCCCCCTTGGCCGCCCCCCTAGATGGGATCTAGGCTAGCCGCCACCCCTAGGGGTGGAAACCTAGGTGGGGGCGCAGCCCCTCCCCCCCCCTATATATACTTGAGGTTTTGGGCTGCCATACACACGAGTTCCTCTCCTTCTTGGCGCAGCCCTACCCCTCTCCCTCCTCGTCTCTTGCGGTGCTTGGCGAAGCCCTGCTGGAGTACCACGCTCCTCCACCACCACCACGCTGTTGTGCTTCTGCTGGATGGAGTCTTCCTCAACCTCTCCCTCTCTCCTTGCTGGATCAAGGCATGGGAGACGTCACCGGGCTATACATGTGTTGAACGTGGAGGTGCCGTCCGTTCGGCACTAGGATCTCCGGTGATTTGGATCATGACGAGTACGACTCCTTCAACCCCGTTCTCTTGAACGCTTCCGCTTAGCGATCTACAAGGGTATGTAGATGCACTCTCCTTCCCCTCGTTGCTGGTTTCTCCATAGATAGATCTTGGTGACACATAGGAAATTTTTGAATTTCTGCTATGTTTCCCAATAGTGGCCTCTCCGACATAAAACTTGCTATCGGTCTAGTAAAGTAGTCAGTTGATTAGGGACAATTTCGCAACTCCTACCACCACTTTTCCACACTCGCTATACTAACTTTATTGCTTCTTTACCTACAACAACCCCTAGTTTTTATATACATTCTCTTTATATTCTTGCAAACCTATCCCATCACACCTACAAAGTACTTCTAGTTTCATACTTGTTCTAGGTAAAGCGAACGTTAAGCGTGTGTAGAGTTGTATCGATGGTTGATAGAACTTGAGGGAATATTTGTTCTACCTTTAGCTCCTCGTTGGGTTCGACACTCTTACTTATCGAAAGAGACTACAATTGATCCCCTATACTTGTGGGTTATCACGATCTTTTTCTGGCGCCGTTGCCGGGGAGTTATAGCGTGGGGTGAATATTCTCGTGTGTGCTTGTTTGCTTTATCACTAAGTATTTTTTTATTTTGTGCTCTTGATTTCTATCTTTATTTATGGGTAGGAAACACAAAATACCAAAAAAACAATAGTTGTACCTACTACACCAATGGTTGAAGAACCACTCAAAATCTATCACACTCCTGAAGATTTTTACTTGGATCATCTTCGATCCCTATGTGCTCGTGCTGAAACCCCAACTAGCTTAGTTGAGGGAAAATCTTTAGATGAGCATGCTTCTTCTGTGCGACACCGCTTATCTCAAAAAGGGAAACTTTTACAAGATCAAATTCATCCTTCGCAATGATATGCTTGGAATTTATGTGAAATATATGATGTTTCTTGTAGTTCTGAAAAGCCTAAGAAACACCTTCCCTACCAATGTGAGTTTAGTGATAATGGAATCGTATCTTCGTATGCTAAGGGTGGTTATAATTACTGTCAGTGGGAACGACACCTATGGGGTCACAAGAATCCCTACCGTGGTTAGCGGGGCGCGGGGTCGTGAGAAGAGCGGATCAAACAGATAGCACATGTTTCGTTTATCCAGGTTCGGGCCGCGAGGATGCGTAAAACCCTACTCCTGCTTTGGTGGATTGTATATCTGTGTTCTTGAGCTAGCTATGGGGCGTGAGGAGCTCCAAAAAGCCGAATCCTTCTCCTGGTCGCCTCGGGCCTCCTTTTATAGAAAAAGGGGTTGCCATAATGGCACACAGGAGGTGGAAAGGGTACAGTGATGCGAGGTTATCCCTCGCATTACATGACAAGGCGCATTTAATGTGTCTTGCTTAGGTGTCCTTGCTTTATCGGGGACGGGGGAGAGATATGTCTCGTCCGTCACCGCTCCTTCTTGTGTCGACACGCGCCCTGGCCAGCGACGCCTGCGATGCCATGTAGGTAAGCAGACAGCTGAGGTGGCGCAGTGGTGGGTCTTCACGAAGATCTGCATGCCGCCACGTAGGTGCCTGCCCAGCTGGTTGGGTCGGAAGCTGCATGCGAATGGCGGTGGAGGTTTAGTCGCCATGGGCCTGGTGGTGGTCCTGCGGATGTCCTTGGCAAGGGCCCTGCCGGGGCCCAGGCAAGGGTTTTGCCGAGGCGCCTGTTGTCATCCCCGGCAAGGTGCTTGCCGGGGGCCTTGTGGTTTTCTTTAGTTGGGATCCCGCCAAGGGTCATCATCTTCTATAGTGTGTATCTGATCTTGAATGTCTTCACAAAGATCTGCATGCCACCACGGGGATGTTTCCCGAATCCTTGCCCCATGGGGGCAGTGCACTCAAGGGTGATTTGCTCCGTAGGTGTGGGGCGAGTTGCCGCGACAAGGGTCTTGCAGGGGTTTCTAAAACTGTCTCCCGGCAAGGATCTTGCCTGGGGAGTCCGTTTCGTCCTCTTTGCTCTTCATGGTCTTGGCCTTGGCGTCATTCTAGTTCTCTTGAGCTTCGGTCTTACCCTGGCTCACCTCCCTTGCCTTGCTTGGTGTGGTGGTGCCCGTGGCTCAGACTGCCCATGCACAGTTATAGGGGTACAAAAAGTGTACCCCTCTTTTTGTACACCGATAGGAGCCCCCGGGCCTGGGCCACACATAAGCGCAACCCGTTGTTGGGCTAGGCCCAAAAACGGTGCGCGGGTAGGCGGGGCGGTTTTTACCGCGGTAAGGTTCTTCGCGCGCTGCGCTTCCCATGACTCCCGTGCGTGGCGCGGCGTGGGGAGGTGTGTGTGACGTGGGCAGCATGCGTGGGGTTGGTTCCTACGGGCATGCATCACACTACAGTTAATGTGAAAGGAGGCGGCCCGTGTTTTCCCCCATAAAAAAGGAATAATCGCGGGTGCGCTGCTCACTTTCTCCTCTTTCCTCGTGCCTTTTCCAATCTCAGAGCCGCTGTTTCCTCTCTTCCTTCCTTCCTAAGCTTCCGTCGCCGCCTGCCGTCGTTGCTTCACCATCCCCCTTCCTCAGCCCTCTAAACTTCTTGGCCGCCAAGGATGCTGCCGAGGACACCACTGCGGGGGCCGCCAAGGCGACCGGCGAGGCTTCTGCCGAGGGCACCAACGGTGGGCCTGCCGGGGAAGCCGGCAAGGCCACTGCCGAGGAAGAGGTGGTTGATGATCAGCCTTCCTCCTCCTCAACCTCGGGCCCCGGCAGATATCTGAAGGTTGGCGACGATCTTTTCGTCCATCTCCCAGGGGCATCAAGTTCCCGAGCGCCCGCCGAAGGGGAAGTCTTTGACGGCGAGGTGCTTGCCGCCACCGGGCTCGAGGTTGTCAATGAGCCGGGCGTTGGCGGTGATGGTTCTCTAGAAGAGCAGCTTTTCCGCGCTATGGGGGCCAACTTACGAAAACTCCAGGCGCTCTACCGTGTCCGTCTGGACAAGGTTAACTCCAGGACGGCAACGGTGGACCAGGCGGAGGTGGATTTCAAGGCGCGCGTTGCTGAGACGTAGACCTGGTTCCACCATACTCGCGAGGAGCAGAGGGCCTTTAAGGAGGAATTGGCCAAGTGCAATGTCGAGCTCACCATGAAGATGACTGACATTGAGAAGGCCTAGGAAAAGGCGGCGAACTTGGCTGCCGCGGTCAAGGCCGTCCGGAACTAGCATCAAGCAGCACTGGATTCCCAGGAAGAGGACCTCATCGTGCGTGAGGCGAAGCTTGCCGCAGCGCTCCGTGGCAAGGATGAGGAGCTCGAGGCCCTTGTCGCGCGGCGGACTCGCGAGCTGGAGCAGAGGCACAAGGAGGCACTCGATGCCCAGGCTCTGGCCCATGCCGGCAAAGTAAGGGAGTTGGAGGTGGAGTGGGACGAGCTGAAGGAGCAGGCCCTCAAGCTGTCCAACGAGAAGAGCATGCTCAATAGCGCCTTGGCGGAGGCGCAAGGAGCGGTCATCAGCAGGACTGGGGAGCTCTCCGAAGCGCAAAACTCCGTCACAGATCTCAAGCTGAAGCTGGAGGATCTTGAGAAGATGTTGTCGGAGAGTAGGGCTCAGGAGGAGACCTTGACCAGGAGTCTGGAGGAGGAGAAGCAGCTGCGGGCGAACGAGGCCGCCTCCCACCAGGAATATGTGGTGGGCGAGAACAGATGGATCATCCGTCTGGAGGACATCGCTGGCAGGGTCACCTCGCAGTTGGCCACCATGGGGATGCCAAACGTGAGGTACGTCCCTGAGCGCAGTGGGGCCGTCAACACCAAGTTGACCCAGTTCTTCGAGGGCGTCCTTGGAGCCTTGTCTTATCTTCACTCCAACCGAGCGGCCACGTTGGCCGGGGAAGCCCGGCGACTTTGCCGGGTGGTCATGACCAAGGTCCTCACCAAGATGGCGTACTGGAATCCCGACCTCGACTTCAATGCCGTGATGGATAGCTTGCCGGATGGTACTGACCTCACGGTGCTCAAGGAGCGCATCAAGCCCGTCATCAGCAGCATCGACGAAATCAAGAGGGTGGAAGGCCAGCGCCGGGATTAGGCATCCCGTTCTTCACCGCCGATGCAGGTTCACGACCAAGACAAATTTCATCTTTAGTTAGAACCACAGCAATGATGTGATGTAATATAACTTTGCAGTACTTTTGGGATTATGCATGCTATTTTCCTGTTTGTTGCCTCTTTGTACGTCCACCCTACGCTAGCTGGGTAAGCTTGCCGGCGCGGAAACCCAAGGCGGCGTCTTGGGGACGGGTCCCCATTGGCCTGCCGGGTGAGCGTGCTGCCGGGTGAGCCACCTTACCACCTTTGACGCAGCCGCTCGAACTATCGAGTTTGACTCGAGTCAGAGTCGAGAGCCTTGCCAATTGCAGAAGGCTACCCTAACATTTTCAACGCAGCCATTTGAACTATTGAGCGGACTCAAAACAGAACAAAGGCATTACCAATCGGGGAAGGCCCCATTTGCGTACAGGTTTCTTTTTGTACAAAGAACGACAGCTCCAAGGATAATAACTTTATATAATAGAATGGAAATATCCGGGGTCCAACGTAACTTAGCTTCTGTTTGTAGTCGCTCGAGCGCTGATCTTCCGGCCTCCTTCCCGCTCCAAGAGCCACGAAGACGAAGGAGTGGTGGGCTGATTGCTAGAGCCGATTCTCACAACTGCACCCCCTACCTGGCGCGCCAAAGATGTCGGTGGGAACGACACATATGGGATCACAAGAATCCCTACTGTGGTTAGCGGGGTGTGGGGTCGTGAGAAGAGCGTATCAAATAGATAGCACACGGTTCGTTTATCCAGGTTCGGGCCGCGAGGATGCGTAAAACCCTACTCCTACTTTGGTGGATTGTATATCTGTGTTCTTGAGCTAGCTATGGGGCGTGAGGAGCTCCAAAAAGCCAAATCCTTCTCCTGGTCGCCTCGGGCCTCCTTTTATAGAAAAAGGGGTTGCCACGGTGGCACACAGGAGGTGGAAAGGGTATAGTGATGCGAGGTTATCCCTCGCATTATATGACAAGGCGCATTTAATGCGTCTTGCTTAGGTGTCCTAGCTTTATCGGGGACGGGGGAGAGATCTGTCTCGTCCGTCGCCGCTCCTTCTTGTGTCGACACGCGCCCTGGCCAGCGACGCCTGCGATGCCATGTAGGTAGGCAGGCAGCTGAGGGGGCGCAGTGGTGGGTCTTCACAAAGATCTGCATGCCGCCATGCAGGTGCCTGCCCAGCTAGTTGGGTCGGCAGCTGCATGCGAACGGCGGTGGAGGTTTAGTCGGCGTGGGCCTGGTGGTGGTCCTGCGGATGTCCTTGGCAAGGGCCTTGCCGGGGCCCCGGCAAGGGTTTTGCCGAGGCGCCTGCTATCATCCCCGGCAAGGTGCTTGCCGGGGGCCTTGTGGTTTTCCTCGGTTGGGATCCCGCCAAGGGTTGTCATCTTCTATAGTGTGTATCTGATCTTGAATGTCTTCACAAAGATCTGCATGCCACCACGGGGATGTTTCCTGAATCCTTGCCCCATGGGGGCAATGGACTCAAGGGTGATTTGCTCCGTAGGTGTGGGGCGAGTTGTCACGGCAAGGGTCTTGCCGGGGTTTCTAAAACTGTCTCCCGACAAGGATCTTGCCGGGGGAGTCCGTTTCGTCCCCTTTGCTCTTCGTGGTCTTGACCTTGGCGTCGTTCTAGTTCTCTTGAGCTTCGGTCTTACCCTGGCTCACCTCCCTTGCCTAGCTTGGTGTGGTGGTGCCCGTGGCTCAGACTGCCCGTGCACAGTTATAGGGTTACAAAAAGTGTACCCCTCTTTTTGTACACCGACAATTACTATGATGTTCAACAAATTGAAGAATTTGTTGCTTTTAAGGGTGCTTACAAAATTGCTTCTTTGATTGAAAACTATGATGCTACTCCTTAAAAATCTGAAAAAATTTCCATACTTAAATATTGTTATGATAATTATGCTTCTAATGCTTATGTTAAACCGTATATTGAGGACTCCTCCGTAGTCCAAGAAGTGACTAATATTTTGCAGGAGTCTATGGAAGAAGGAATTGATGAAACCTTGGGCTCATTGGATGAAAAAGGTGATGAGGAGAGCGAAGAACAAAAGGAGGAAGAGCGGATTAGCTACCCGTGCCCACCTTATAATGAGAGTAACTCTTCAACTCATACATTGTTTACTTTCCCTTCGTGCTTACTGAAGGATGATTGTTATGATCCCGTTGATTCTTTTGAAATATCCTTTTTGATGATGCTTTCTATGCTTGTGGCCAAGATGCCAATATGAATTATGCTTATGGGGATGAACTTTCTATAGTTCCTTATGTTAAACATGAATTTTTTTCTATTGCACCCATGCATGATAGTCCTATTATCTTTTTGAATTCTCCCGACTACACTATATCGGAGAATTTTGCCCTTATTAAGGATTATATTGATGGGTTGCGTTTTACTACAACACATGATGATTTTGATAGATATAATATGCATGTGCTTGCTGCTACTACTTGCAATTATTATTAGAGAGGAACTACATCTCCGCCTCTCCATGTTTCCAATATGATAAAATTGCAAGAAACTGTTTATACTATGCATTGGCCTTTACTATGCGTGCATGAATTGTTCTTTTATGACATGCCGATGCATAGGAAAAGAGTTAGACGTCGTTGTTGCATTATATATGTTACTTTGTGCTCACTACTAAATCACAAATCATTGCTCATTAAAATTAGCTTTGATATACCTTGGGATCCGGGTGGATCCACTACTTGAGCACTATATGCCTAGCTTAATGGCTTTAAAGAAAGCGCTGCCAGGGAGACAACCCGGAAGTTTTAGAGAGTCATTTATTTCTGTTGTATGCTTTTATAAAGTTTAAAAATAAAAATAATGTGCCAAGATTTGCCTTTAGGATGTTTACATTGCTTGTTGGTATGTGCGGTGCAGAACAGAAACTTTGGCTATAGTGCGTGATTTTACATTTTTTACTGGAATGTCAAACGGTTCTGAAACTTTTTGCACTGTCTTCCTATACAAAGTTTTTATTTTGCCTATTTTGAGAATTTTTGGAGTACCAGAAGTATGGTGAATGTTCAGATTACTACAGACTGTCCTATTTAAGACAGATTCTGTTTTTGATGCATAGTTTGCTTGTTTTGATGAAACTATCGATTTCTATCAGTGGATTCAGCCATGGAAAAGTTATATTACAGTAGCTACTATGCAAAAACAAAATATGAATTGGTTTGCAACAGTACTTAGAGTAGTGATTTGCTTTATTATACTAACGGATCTTACCGAGCTTTTCTGTTGAGTTTTGTGTGGATGAAGTGTTCGAAGATCGAGGAGGTCTCAATGGGAGGAGAAGGAGGAGAGGCAAGAGCTCAATATTGGGGATGCCCAAGGAACCCCAAGTAAATATTAAAGAAGACTCAAGCGTCTAAGCTTGGGGATGCCCCGGAAGGCATCCCATCTTTCTTCAACAAATATCAGTATGTTTTCGGATTCGTTTCGTTCATGCGATATGTGCAAATCTTGGAGCATCTTTTGCATTTAGTTTTCACTTTTCTTCGATGCACCATGCTGGTATGAGATAGTCCATGGTTGATATAACACTCTTTGCACTTCACTTATATCTTTTGAGTGTGGCTTTATAGAATGCTTCATGTGCTTCACTTATATCATTTGAAGTTTGGATTGCCTGTTTCTCTTCACATAAAAAACCGCCATTTGTAGAATGCTCTTTTGCTTAACTTATATTTGTTAGAGCGTGGGCATATCTTTTGTAGAAAGAATTAAAACACTCTTGCTTCACTTATATCTATTTAGAGAGATGACAGGAATTGGTCATTCACATGGTTAGTCATAAAATCCTACATAAAACTTGTAGATCACTAAATATGATATGTTTGATTCCTTGCAATAGTTTTGCGATATAAAGATGGTGATATTAGAGTCATGCTAGTGGGTAGTTGTGGATTGTAGAAATACTTGTGTTGAATTTTGTGATTCCGGTAGAATGCACGTATGGTGAACCGTTATGTAACGAAGTTGGAGCATGAGGTATTTATTGATTGTCTTCCTTATGAATGGCGGTCGGGGACAAGCAATGGTCTTTTCCTACCAATCTATCCCCCTAGGAGCATGTGTGTAGTACTTTGTTTCGATGAGTAATAGATTTTTTCAATAAGTATGTGAGTTCTTTATGACTAATGTTGAGTCCATGGATTATACACACACTCACCCTCCCATCATTGCTAGCCTCTTCGGTACCGTGCATTGCCCTTTCTCACTTCGAGGGTAGGTGCAAACTTCGCCAGTGCATCCAAACCCCGTGATATGATACGCTCTATAGCACATAAGCCTTCTTATATCTTCCTCAAAACAACCACCATATCTACCTATCATGGCATTTCCATAGCCATTCCAAGATATATTGCCATGCAACTTCCATCATCATCATATACATGACTTGAGCATTTATTGTCACATTGCTTTGCATGGTCGTAAGATAGCTAGCATGATGTTTTCATGGCTTGTCCATTTTTTGATGTCATTGCTACGCTAGATCATTGCCCATCCCGGTACACCGCCACAGGCATTCATATAGAGTCATATCTTTGTTCTAGTATCGAGTTGTAATATTGAGTTGTAAGTAAATAAAAGTGTGATGATCATCATTATTAGAACATTATCCCATGTGAGGTTATCAAAATAAAAGTGGCCAAAGAAGCCCCCAAAAAAGAGAGAGAGAGGCCAAAGAAGCCTACAAAAAAGGAGAAAAGATAGAAAAAATAAAAAAAATGAGAGAAAAGAGAGAAGGGACAATGTTACTATCCTTTTACCACACTTGTGCTTCAGAGTAGCACCATGTTCTTCATATAGAGAGTCTCTTGAGTTATCACTTTCATATACTAGTGGGAATTTTCATTATAGAACTTGGCTTGTATATTCCGATGATGGGCTTCCTCAAATGCCCGAGGTCTTCATGAGCAAGTAGGTTGGATATACACCCACTTAGTTTCAGTTTGAGCTTTCATACACTTATAGCTCTTAGTGCATCTGTTGCATGGCAACCCCTACTCCTCGCATTGACATCAATTGATGGGCATCTCCATAGCCCGTTGATTAGCCACTTTGATGTGAGACTTTCTCCCTTTTTGTCTTCTCCACACAACCTCCATCATCATATTCTATTCCACCTATAGTGTTATATCCATGGCTCAGGCTCATGTATTGCGTGAAAGTTGAAAAGGTTTGAGAACATCAAAAGTATGAAACAATGGCTTGGCTTGTCATCGGGGTTGTGCATGATTTGAATGCTTTGTGTGGTGAAGATGGAGCATAGCCAGACCATATGATTTTGTAGGGATAACTTTCTTTGGCCATGTTATTTTGAAAAGACATGATTGCTTTATTAGTATGCTTAAAGTATTATTGTCTTAATGTCAAATGATAGACTATTGCTTTGAATCACTCGTGTCTTAATATTCATGCCATGATTATATTACATGATCAAGATTATGCTAGGTAGCATTCCACATCAAAAATTATCTTTTTATCATTTACTTACTCAAGGACGAGTAGGAATTAAGCTTGGGGATGTTGATATGTCTCCGTCGTATCTATAATTTTTGATTGTTCCATGCCAACATTATACAACTTTCATATACTTGTGGCAACTTTTTATACTATTTTTGGGACTAACATATTGATCCAGTGCCCAGTGCTAGTTCCTGTTTGTTGCATGTTTTTTGTTTCGCAGAAAATCCATATCAAACAGAGTCCAAATGGGATAAAAACTGACGGAGATTTTTTTGGAATATATGTGAATTTTGCGAAGTGAAATTAACGCGAGACGATGATCGAGGGGCCCACAAGGCAGGGGCGTGACCTGACCCTCATGGACACCCCGTAAGGCAGTTGTTGCCCTTCTTTCGCTGAAAGAAAGCTAATATCCGGATAAAAATTGTGTTCAAATTTCAATCCAATCGGAGTTACGGATCTCCGGTAATATAAGAAACGGTGAAAGGCCAGAATCTGGAACGCAATAATAGAGAGAGACAGATCCAATCTCAGAGGATCTCTCGCCCCTCCGTCACCATGGAGGCCATGGACCAGAGGGGAAACCCTTCTCCCATCTAGGGAGAAGGTCAAGGAAGAAGAAGAAGGGGGGAAATCTCCCCTCTCTTCCGTTGGCGCCGGAACACCGCCAGGGCCATCATCATGTGACGGCGATCTACACCAACACCTCCATCATCTTCACCAACATTTTCATCACCTTCCCCCATCTATCTACAGCGGTCCACTATCCCGCAACCCGATGTACCCTCTACTTGAACATGGTGCTTTATGCTTCATATTATTATCCAATGATGTGTTGCCATCCTATGATGTCTGATTAGATTTTCGTTGTCCTATCGGTAATTGGTGAATTGCTATGATTGGTTTAATTTGCTTGTGATTATGTTGATGTCCTGTGGTGCCCATCATATGAGTGCGCGCGTGGATTACACCATAGGGTTAGTGTATGTTGATAGGACTATGTATTGGAGGGCAAGAGTGACAGAAGCTTCAACCTAGCATAGAAATTGATGCATACGGGATTGAAGGGGGACCAATATATATTAATGCTATGGTTGGGTTTTACCTTAAAGAACGTTAGTAGTTGCGGATGCTTGCTAATAGTTCCAACCATAAGTGCATAGAATTCCAAGTCAGGGATGACATGCTAGCAGTGGCCTCTCCCACATAAAACTTGCTATCGGTCTAGTAAAGTAGTCAATTTCTTAGGGACAATTTCACAACTCCTACCACCACTTTTCCACACTCACTATACTAAATTTATTGCTTCTTTACCTAAAACAGCCCCTAGTTTTTATTTACGTGCTCTTTATATTCTTGCAAACCTATCCCGTTACACCTACAAAGTACTTCTAGTTTCATACTTGTTCTATGTAAAGCGGACATTAAGTGTGCGTAGAGTTGTATTGGTGGTCGATAGAACTTGAGGGAATATTTGTTCTACCTTTAGCTCCTCGTTGGGTTCGACACTCTTACTTATCGAAAGAGGCTACAATTGATCCCCTATACTTGTGGGTTATCAGTAGCTTCACATTGGGTTTAGAAAGTGAAATCTTTTGAGGCTTGGCAATCACAATATTGGTCATACAAGCAATTCATGAATAATTAGTATAAGGAAGAGAACCTTCACATTGAAATACACTATCTTGGAAGTATTTTGTGAGTGTGATCCCCCATCAAAATATTGTATGCCAAAATTGTTGACATTGGACAAGGAAGACAACGTAATGGTTTATGTTTGTTCATATTCACATAGAAGTTATATTGTCATAGATCCTTCAACATGTGGTGCTTGCCCCCCATCCTTGCTAGCCAAAAATTCTACACCAAGTAGAGATACTACTTGTGCATCCAAAAACCCTTGAACCCAAATCTTATTTTCAAGATTCCACCATACCCAACTAAGGATTGAATAAGATCCTTCAAGTAAGTTCTCATCGGTGCAATAAAGGCAATAAAAATTGCTTCTAAAAGTGTTAGATCATTTAGTGTAAGAGAAAATTGAGCGTTGTACGAACTTGTGATGGCAAAGAATAAAAGCGACAAACTGCATAATAAAGGTTGCTATCATAAGGGGCAATATAATGTGACGTTCATTTGCACTAAGGGGTTGAGCATACAAACAAATAAGCGCATGGCAACCTTTGCTTCCCTCTGCGAAGGGCCTATCTTTTACTTTTATGCAAAGAGTCAAAGTTTTTCATTATAGAATTTTTTTCTGTCATACATATGAGACTTCTATGACGATAATTGTGACAAAACCCGATATCATCATAGATGTGGTGGGCTCCTACTATGACAAAAAATCATGACAGAAAATGGTCTTTTCGTCCTGGGCGGGCCGGAGACGCAGTTGCATGACATTCTTTGGGCCGTCCATGACGGAAAAAACCGTGGTAGAAGCGAGGGGGAGGAAAATTTCGGGGAGTTCCTGGTTACGGTGGGAGGTCGGGGGCCGAGCGATGCACGTTTCTCTCGTACACGTACGCGCGTGTGTGCGAGGCGTTGGCTCTAACTGAACCCGAGCGAGGCGTTGGGCTCTAACTGAACCCAAGCGATTACACTACAGGCTACACATTACTGAACCCGAGCGATCGATCGATGGCTGTTAACTAAACCCGATCGAGCGATTCCTTCGCTACTGCTGCTAACTGAAGCTGATCGATGCTGCCTCTGGGATGAACAGTGAGCGTTGCGGGGGGGTTGCATGAACAGTGAGCGATGGCGTTGCCTCTGGATGAACAGGATCTCGTGGTATGGTGGAGCACTGGATGAACAGTAGACGGTGGAAGGGTGCCCGTGGAGGGGTGGTTGAACAGGACCCTGTGGTGTGGAGGGCTGGATGAATAGTAGACGGTGGAGGGGTGCCCATGGAGGGGTGGTTGAACAGTAGCCGGTGGAGTAGCGTGCGGTAGAGGCTGGATGAACAGGAGCCCATGGAGGCTAGAGGAGGTTGACGGTAGCCCATGGAGGCTGGAGGAGGTCGACGGTGGAGATGAATAGTATCTCGTGGAGTCCCGTTTTGCGGTACACCACACCCCTCCCGATCAACAGGACCCCCGTTTCGACCGTAGCGCTCCAACACAAGTCCGTTTCCTCCCTTTTGCGGTACGCGACACCCCTCTCGATCAACAGGACCCCCGTTTCTACCGTAGGAGGTCCGTTTCCTCCGTTTTGCAGTACGCCACACCCCTCCCGATCAACATGTAATGCCCTCGATGCGGCTATATCTCCTACGTGTCGAAGCACGACTTAGAGGCATAACCGCATTGAAAGCAATGTCGCAAGTAAGGTAATCTTCACAACAACCCATGCAAATAAATAAAAGAGGAAAAGATACATAGTTGGCTTACACTCGCCACGTCACACAAATACATGAATAATATTACAATCATCCAATACACTCATGGTCCGACTATGGTACCAAAATAAAGATCAACCCCCACATGCGACAGAGTCCCCGATCGCCCCAACTGGGCACCACTAGTGATCATCTGGGAAAGACACATAGTAACGACGAGAGTCTTCATCGAACTCCCACTTGAGCTCAAGCGCATCGTCTGGAGCAGTAACATCGGTCCCTGCATCTGGTTTTGGAAGTAATCTGTGAGTCACGGGGACTCAGCAATCTCGCACCCTCGCGATCAAGACTATTTAAGCTTATAGGTAATACAAGGTATGATGTGGAGCTCCAGCAAGCGACTAGCATATATGGTGGCTAACCTATTTGCAAAAGAGAGCGAGAAGAGAAGGCAAAGCACGGACGAACAACTATGATCAAGAAGTGATCCTAGAACAACCTACGTCAAGCATTACTCCAACACCGTGTTCACTTCCTGGACTCCGCCGAGAAGAGACCATCACGGTTACACACGCGGTTGGTTCATTTTAATTAAGTTAAGGTTTAGGTTATCTACAACCGGACATTAACAAATTCCCATATGCCCATAACCGCGGGCACGGCTTTCAAAAGTTTAAATCCCTGCAGGGGAGTCCCAACTTAGCCCATCACAAGCTCTCATGGTCAACGAAGGATATTCCTTCTCCCAAGACATTCCGATCAGACTCGGCATCCCAGTTACAAGACATCCTCGACAATGGTAAAACAAGTCCAGCAACACCGCCCGAATGTGCCGACAAATCCCGATAGGAGCTGCACATATCTCGTTCTCAAGGCACACTCATATGAGGCTAGCTACGAGTAAAACCAACCCTCAAGTTTCCCCGAGGTGGCCCCGCGGGCAGCTCAGTCGGACCAACACTCAGAGGAGCACTAGCCCAGGGGGGTTTAAATAAAGATGACCCTCGGGCTCCGGAAACCCAAGGGAAAAAGAGGCTAGGTGGCAAATGGTAAAACCAAGTTTGGGCATTGCTAGAGGAGTTTTATTCAAGGCGGACTGTCAAGGGGTTCCCATTATAACCCAACTGTGTAAGGAACGCAAAATCCGGGAACATAACACTGATATGACGGAAACTAGGGCAGCAAGAGTGGAACAAAACACTAGGCAAAAGGCCGAGCCTTCCACCCTTTACCAAGTATATAGAAACATTCAGATAAACAAGATAATATGGTGATATCCCAACAATAAACAATGTCCCAACAAGGAACGATCTCCAATCTTCACCTTCAACTAGCAACGCTATAAGAGGGGCTGAGCAAAGCGATAACATAGCCAAACAATGGTTTGCTAGGACATGGTGGGTTAGAGGTTTGACATGGATATAGGGAGGCATGATAAGCAAGTGGTAGGCATCATAGCATAGGCATAGCAAAAGAGCGAGCATCTAGCAAGCAAAGATAGAGGTGATTTTGAGGGTATGGTCATCTTTCCTACAAAGTTGTCAGAGTTGACTTGATCCTCGTAAGCGAACTCAATGGGCTCCTCATTCACGAAATCGTCTCTTGGCTCTAGCGAAAAAATAACAACAAGCAAACGGAACACAATCAACCACGTGCAATGCTCAAACATCATGATGCAAACATGGTATGATATGCGGGATGCGGTATGCGATGCATATGCAAGATTTTACAAGGAATGATTGAACCTGGCCTCAACATGGAAATCCAAGAGTGTCACTGGAAAGTTGAGGTGATTTCGGTTGAAATCGATATAAAGATCACCGGAATCGGATGCACGGTTTGGAAATGGCAAGCAAAACAAATATGGCACTAGTCTGCGATAATCAGCAAGTGACCAACTAAATGCATCAAGATAAATGTGCTACAGCACTCAAACATGACAACAAAATACATGGCATGGATCCACTCATGATTCTTGACAAAATATGAACACTGAGCTACGGCTAATTCATCCATTAACAGGTTCAAACAAGCATGGCAAAAGCGCAAATGATAACATGTTTCAGACTTAGTGAAATTAACACAAGTCTGGAATTTATCATCAGGAAACACACTTTAGAGCACGAAAACCGCAAGCTACAGGAACTTAACATGGAAAATCAAGGCATGGCATGAAGGGACTCTAAGCACTTAACAAAAGTCCCTTAGTGACCTTGAGCCAAAAGGGATCAGAAAGTACAATTGCAAGCATGTGAACATGGCAAAAACATAAATAGATTCAGACAGTGAAAAACTGGAGCATGCAAAACAGTTAACGAGTAGGCATATTTACGAGCTCGATGCACTCACTACAGAGAATTGCATGACAAACTAAGCATACACCCATGAAGAAGACATAGCATAGAAGCTAGACATGGCAAGAACAACAACATAGCATGCATGGATCAATAGGAACATCCTCGGCAAAATCGCTAAACATGTCAACAATCTGCCAGGATCATTTCATAGCAAAAGTAGAGCTCGATTGACTCAAGCTAGGGTGCTCCATAATTGCAAACAAAGACATGGATGGATAGAGCACAACAATATTAACAAAACATCCTTACTGATCATCCTCAAAAGAGGCACGGATCACTAGGAAATCAGCATTAACGATTATGCTACTTTGCAAGCTTGTGCTAGTCACCACAAATATCACAAAAATACATGGCATACACCCCTGTAAGGATGGCATGGCATATAACAAAACACATGTAGAGCTCAGGATCATAGCATGCACACATTAATCATGGCAAAAATGACAAAGGGCCATTTGCTGAAACAGATCTGACAAATTCATCACATAGCCCTGTTCCAATAGCACTTTGGGCATCAAGATGAGCTCAAATGAAAATGATGCAATGAGATGAAATGATGTACTCGTCGAGATGAACATTTTGATATGCTACACGCACGAATCAGATCTACAATGAGAGAGTTATGACATGCCAAAGTTTGCAAAAAAATTAGGGTTCGGGGATGAAAAAGTCAACCGAGGGGATTTGACCAGATATGAATCTAGCCCGATGCACTGTAGCATGCACGTCGCCCGAGGGGATCGCCGGAGCAGACGAGTGACACGGCGGCCGGAGCTTGGACCGGCCGAAGGAGATGCGCCGGCGACGGGGAAGTCCGACCGGCGGGGCGGCGCTGGAGTGGGACGGCGCCCTAGGCGGAGGAGTGGGGCGGCGCTCCGGTGGCGAGGCGCGGCCGGGAAAGGCGGCGGGGTCGGCGCCAGCAACGAGCTGGCGGGCGGCGGAGGCGGCCGGCGTGCGGGGCGAAGACGGCGGCGCGGCGAGGTTACGACGAGGCGGCGGGCGGCGGACGAGGCGGCGGGCCACGGGGGCTTTCCATGGGCCTCGCGGGCCGCGGCGGTGGGGAGGCCAGCGCGCCACGTGGCAGCCTGCCACTGGTGCGGGGCGGCAGCGCGACGTGTCCGGCTAGAGACGGACACGTCCGGCGGCGGCCTGAGCGGATCTAGGTTTTAGGGGGTGTTTTGACCCGGAATTTTTGGAGGAGGGGCTATAAATAGAGGTAGTAGGAGCTAGGATACTCCAAATGAGGTGCGGTTTTTGGCCACGTGATCGTGATCGAATGCTCTAGACGATGGAGGGGTTTTTGGTGGGTTTTGGGCCAAATTGGAAGGGTGTTGGGCTGCAACACATGCGAGGCCTTTTCGGTCCCTCGGTTAATCGTTGGAGTATCAAACGAAGTCCAAATGGCACGAAACTTGATAGGTGGTCTACCGGTAGTAAAACAAGGCTGCATGAAAAGTCTCGGTCCAATCGGGAAATGTTTAACCCCCACACACGAAAAGCGGTAGAAAGGACCACCGGAGGACATAGGAGCGCCGGAATGCAAAACGGACAACAGGGAAAATGCTCAGATGCATGAGACGAACACGTATGCAAATGCAATGCACATGATGACATGATATGAGATGCATGACCAAGACAACAACACACATAGAAAAAAACCCGACAACGAGGAAAATAAAATAACTTAGCGCCGGAAACGGCAAGAGTTGGGATACATATAAGGTAAATTACATCCGGGGTGTTACAACACTCTACCACTACGAAAGGATCTCGTCCCGAGATCTAGGACTGGAAAAACTCTGGGTACTCAGGACGGAGGTGATCCTCGCGTTCCCAGGTGGCTTCATGGTCGGAATGGTGTGACCACTTGACTTTGAGGAATTGGATTGACTTGTTGCGAGTCTTGCACTCAGTTTCTTCAAGAATAGCAACTGGGTGCTCACGATAAGAAAGGTCTTCTTGGAGATCAATGTCTTCGAAGTTGACGGTGCGGTCAGGGGTCTTGAAGCACTTGCGGAGTTGAGACACATGGAACACGTCATTCACGTTTGCAAAGTTGGAGGGAAGCTCGAGTTGATAGGCGAGATCGCCTCTCTTGCTGACGATCTTGAAAGGACCCACGTATCTAGGGGCAAGCTTCCCTTTGATACCGAAGCGACGAGAACCTTTCATTGGAGAGACGCGGAGGTAAACATGGTCTCCGATCTCGAAAGCCAAATCATGATGCTTACTATCATAGTATCTCTTCTGGCGCGATTGCGCTGCTTTGAGGTTATCACGAATGACTTTGCACATCTCTTCTACCTCTGTGATCAAGTCATTTCCAAGAAGTTGACGTTCACCACTCTCTGACCAGTTAAGAGGAGTACGACACTTCCTGCCATAGAGAATTTCAAATGGGGCCTTGCCCGAACTCGCTTGGAAGCTGTTGTTGTAGGAGAACTCGACATATGGAAGGCAATCTTCCCACTTCATACCGAAAGAGATAACACAAGCCCTGAGCATATCTTCAAGAATCTGATTGACATGCTCAACTTGACCGCTAGTTTGAGGATGAAAAGTTGTGCTGAAACGGATGTTGGTGCCCATGGCCTTCTCAAAAGAATCCCAAAACTTCAAGGTGAAGATGCTGCCACGATCTGAAGAAATCAACTGCGGAATGCCGTGCAGAGAGACAATCCGAGATGTATAAAGCTCTGCCAATTGAGCTGCAGTGATAGACTCTTTGATAGGAAGGAAATGAGCCACTTTAGTGAGTTTGTCGATGACAACGAATATAGCATCATTGCCACGCTTGGACTTTGGAAATCCAGTCATGAAGTCCATCTCAATGTGGTCAAACTTCCATTCTGGAATGGCAAGAGGTTGGAGGAGACTAGCTGGTCATTGGTGTTCTGCCTTCATTCTTCTGCAGACATCACATTCATTCATGAACTGAGCAATATCATGCTTCATTCGAGTCCACCAATACGCCTGCTTCAAGTCCTGGTACATCTTTGTACTCCCAGGGTGGATGGAGAGGAGTGACTTATGAGCCTCGTTCATAATGACTTTACGAAGGTCACCTTTAGGCACAACAATGCGATCCTCGAAGAAGAGAGTATCCTTGTCATCAAGGCGACATCACTTGTACTTGGATTGACTCTTGGCAATCCCAATCTTTACCTTCTTCACCATAGCATCAAGAAGTTGAGCCTCGCGAATCTGATCTTCCAAAGGAGGAGAGACTTGAAGGTTGGCGAGGAAACCTTGAGGAACAACTTGCAGGTTGAGTTTGCGGAAAGCTTCACAAAGCTCGGGTTGGTAAGGCTTGAGAATCAAACTGTTGTAGTAAGCCTTTCTGCTCAATGCGTCAGCAATTACATTGGCCTTGCCTGGAGTATATTCGATGCTTGTATTATACTCTTGAATCATTTCGACCCAACGAGTCTGCCTGAGGTTGAGATTAGGCTGATTGAAGATGTACTTGAGACTCTTGTGGTCAGTGAAGATGTCCACTTTTCTTCCCAATAAGAGATGTCTCCAAGTCAAAAGAGCATGCACAACTGCCGCCAACTCGAGGTCATGAGTGGGGTAGTTCTTCTCGTTGGGCTTCAACTGGCGAGAGGTATAACCACAACTTTCTTCTCTTGCGAATGGTTTGGATTCATCAGGAGGAGTGAGAATTGGAGCAGTGACTAATTTCTCTTTCAGGGTGTTGAAAGCGATGTCACATTCAGGAGACCAAACGTACTTGACGTGCTTCTGGAGAAGGTTGGAAAGAGGCTTTGTGATCTTTGAGAAGTTCTCAACGAACCTTTGACAATAGCTTGCGAGACCAAGGAAACTGCGGAGTTGCTACACGTTCTGAGGTGGTTCGCAATTCACAATTGTAGACACCATCTCAGGATTCACCGCTATGCCCTTGGCAGAGATGATATGCCCAAGGTAGAGAACCTCATTGAGCCAAAACTCGCACTTTGAAAACTTGGCATAGAACTGATGTTCCCTGAGCTTATCCAGCACCAAACGCAAGTGCTTGGCATGATCTTCCTTGTTCTTGGAAAATACCAAAATGTCATCGAGGTAGACCAAGACGAAGTCATTTGTGTAGGGTTTGAAGATGAAGTTCATCATGCGAGAGAAAGTCGGAGGAGCGTTGACGAGGCCAAAAGACATGACAGTGTATTCATATGAACCATAGCTTGTTCTGAATGTCGTCTTGGGGATATCTTGCGCACGAATTCGAATATGGTGATAGCCCATACGGAGATCAAGCTTGGAGAATACTTGAGCACCTTTGAGTTGTTCAAACAGCTCGTTGATGTTGGGAAGTGGGTACTTGTTCTTTATAGTCTTCTTGTTCAATGGACGGTAGTCAACACAAAGTCGGTCCGTTCCATCCTTCTTCTTCACAAAAAGAACTCCACAACCCCACGGAGAAGAACTAGGTCGGATGAGACCCATTCGCTCTTGAATATCGAGTTTCTTCTTCAGCTCCTTCAACTCTTCAGGTCCAAGATTGTAAGGACGTTTGCAAACAGGTTCCGTGCCAGGCTCAAGATCGATGACAAATTCAACTAGCCGGTGCGGAGGCATTCCTGGAAGCTCTCCTGTAAAGACGTCTTGATATTCGCAAACGACCGGAATTTGAGAGATGGCATCCAGTTCACCCTTCTCATTGAGAGAAAACAGATGGATGGTATTATCCCGAGCGGCAAAGACAATTACATCCTCAGACGAATGAGTCAATTGAATCTGCCTGGAGGCACAATCAAGCTGAGCCTTGTGCTTAGAAAGCCAGTCCATACCAAGAATAAGATCAATATCCGAGTTACCAAGGACCATTGAAGAAGCCAGAAACTTGAAATCATCCATCATGATAGAAATATCCGGAACCATCATGCTAGAACTCAAACGCTTAGCCGGAGAAACAACTTGCAATGCTTTAGGTAATGCCTTAGTCCCAAAATTGTTCTCCGATGCAAACGGGAATGACATGAAAGAATGCGATGCACCAGAGTCAAGAAGTACTTTAGCTGGAATATCGTTAACAGGGAGGTTACCCATGATGACATCTGATGAGTCCTCTGCCTGAGCTGCATTCATCAAGTTGACCTTGGCGTGCTTGGGGTTATGCTTGACCATAGCTGTACTTGCAGATCTCACAGGAGGAGGAGGGAGACGCCTCTGATTGAAGCATTTGTTGGCATAGTGACCCTTCTGTTGGCACTTGTTGCACGTGATCTCCGAGAGTGGACGGTGATACAGAGCACTTGATCTTGGAGCTTGAGACGAAGTCTTGTTCTAAAAGCCAAGGTTGGGTGGGTGGGAAGATCCACTGCCACCTTTGCTCTTCTGCTGATAAGGCTGACGAAACGGAGGAGGAGGAAGCCAATACTTTTGCTGCTTAGCCACTTGTGTTGAGGAAGAAGGAGTTGCATCTCTAACTCACTTCTTGGAAGCATCGCACTTCAGTTGAGCAGTCTCTTGCTTCATTGCCATGTTGTAAAACTCATCGTACTTCTTGGGCTCAAAGAGGACGAGAGCTAGCTAGAGTTCTTCTCTGAGACCACCCTTGAACTGGTATATCATGCTCTTCTCGTCAGGGACGTCCTGCTTAGCAAAATGGGCGAGCTTCTGAAACATGATGTTGTACTGGTAAACAGACATAGTGCCTTGCTTCAGGTTGCGGAATTCCTCACGCTTGCTCTCAACCACACTCTGAGGAATATGATGAGCTTTGAAGTCTTGACGGAATTCATCCCAGGTAATCACACAGCCTCCTCTGGAATCTTTGTACTGCGGAAACCATTCTGCAGCTTGGTCTTTGAGTTGGAAGGAGGCGAACTTGACAAAGTCCTCAGGCCTGATGTTACTGCACTCGAAATACTTGCATATGTCTACGAGCCAATCATCAACGTCTGTTGCCTCAACACAATTGTTGAAGGTCTTTGGCTGATTAGCGAGGAACTGGTTGAGTGTAGCAAACTGATTCTGATTGTTTCCATGGCCCTGGTTCCCTTGGTTGCGCTCTTGAAGAAGTTGCATGATCAGCTGCGTGTTTGCATTGGTAGCGGCCATCATAGCTTGACATGCCTCCGGAGGTGGAGGTGGTGGTGGCGGATCAGGATTCGGAGTCATGCGCGTTGGAGGAGCCATCCTGAAGAGGTTGACATCCGTTAGCATCATGACAGACATATATTTTCAGCTGAATCAAACGGATTGAAATTGCAACATAAAGTATTCACATCCGAACAAAATGAACGAATGCATTCCAATTGAAATGGTCACATTTCCATAAATTGAGAAGCCACTTAGAATTGAGGTAGAAGAATAAAACCAACAAGGTACGGACAAGAACGAATACTTGGTGAGGATTACCAAAACCCGATCCAAATATCCGCGGAAGAAGAACTAGAGCTACAGAATTCCCACCTATGAAACTCTCGAACCTTTCTGGTTATGCAATCAGGTGTTGGGGATACAGGGGAAGCATAATATCTCACCCAAATCTAGCAAATCCTACATCCAGTTGTATCCATCCTTCAACACATAACCGAGAAACCTTCGGAAATCATTTACCTCAACCTTCGAAAAGCATCCGTTATACAAGTTATGGCAATACTCCCGAACTCCCACCCTAGTATTGGGTGGCATCGAGGTTATCTCACCAACAACTGCATAAAAGGGATTTTCGATGTCAGCGAAACTCAGGTATTCCAGAATCTCAACGATAAAATTGTGACGACAACACCTCGGAGCTCAACTCCCCGGGACACTGCCACAACCCCTAAATGATAGGAGGCACCAAAAACAATGTTCTCGTCACAAATCGATCAGAATGATTCCAAGATACCCGCGTGATCCTATAATTTTTTTAGTGAAATTTGAGAAGAGAAGAGTCAAAACTCTACGTCAGGATGCCTCACCAGAGCGATGAAGGGACTGGGGAGTAAAAATAATTCCTAACTCTCCGATATATAATTCCTAAATGACTCAAAACATTTTTCTAGACTCAACAACGCCAACGATTCGATCCAGCAGGGGGCTCCTAAGGTCGGGGAAGGCTCTGATTACCAACTTGTAACGCCCTCGATGCGGCTATATCTCCTACGTGTCGAAGCACGACTTAGAGGCATAACCGCATTGAAAGCAATGTCGCAAGTAAGGTAATCTTCACAACAACCCATGTAAATAAATAAAAGGGGAAAAGATACATAGTTGGCTTACACTCGCCACGTCACACAAATACATGAATAACATTACAATCATCCAATACACTCATGGTCCGACTACGGTACCAAAATAAACATCAACCCCCACATGCGACAGAGTCCCCGATCGACCCAACTGGGCACCGCTAGTGATCATCTGGGAAAGACACGTAGTAACGACGAGAGTCTTCATCGAACTACCACTTGAGCTCAAGCGCATCGTCTAGAGTGGTAACATCAGTCCATGCATCTGGTTTTGGAAGTAATTTGTGAGTCACGGGGACTCGGCAATCTCGCACCCTCGCGATCAAGACTATTTAAGCTTATAGGTAAGACAAGGTATGATGTGGAGCTGCAGCAAGCGACTAGCATATATGGTGGCTAACCTATTCGCAAAAGAGAGTGAGAAGAGAAGGCAAAAACCGGATGAACAACTATGATCAAGAAGTGATCCTAGAACAACCTACGTCAAGCATTACTCCAACACCGTGTTCACTTCCCGGACTCCGCCGAGAAGAGACCATCATGGTTACGCACGCGGTTGGTTCATTTTAATTAAGTTAAGGTTCAGGTTATCTACAACCAGACATTAACAAATTCCCATCTGCCCATAACCACGGGCACGGCTTTCGAAAGTTCAAATCCCTGCAGGGGAGCCCCAACTTAGCCCACCACAAGCTCTCACGGTCAACGAAGGATATTCCTTCTCCCGAGACATTCCGATCACACTCGGCATCCCGCTTACAAGACATCCTCGACAATGGTAAAACAAGTCCAGCAACACCGCCCGAATGTGCCGACAAATCCCGATAGGAGCTGCACATATCTCGTTCTCAGGGCACACTCAGATGAGACTAGCTACGAGTAAAACCAACCCTCAAGTTTCCCCGAGGTGGCCCCGCAGGCAGCTCAGTCGGACCAACACTCAGAGGAGCACTGTCCCAGGGGGGTTTAAATAAAGATGACCCTCGGGCTCCGGAAACCCAAGGGAAAAAGAGACTAGGTGGCAAATGGTAAAACCAAGGTTGGGCATTGCTGGAGGAGTTTTATTCAAGGTGAACTGTCAAGGGGTTCCCATTATAACCCAACCATGTAAGGAACGCAAAATCCGGGAACATAACACCGATATGACGGAAACTAGGGCGGCAAGAGTGGAACAAAACACTAGGAAAAAGGCTGAGCCTTCCACTCTTTACCAAGTATATAGAAGCATTAAGATAAACAAGATAATATGGTGATATGCCAACAATAAACAATGTTCCAACAAGGAACGATCTCCAATCTTCACCTGCAACTAGCAACGCTATAAGAGGGGCTGAGCAAAGCAGTAACATAGCCAAACAACGGTTTGCTAGGACATGGTGGGTTAGAGGTTTTACATGTCAATAGGGAGGCATGATAAGCAAGTGGTAGCCATCATAGCATAGGCATAGCAAAAGAGCGAGCATCTAGCAAACAAAGATAGAAGTGATTTTGAGGGTATGGTCATCTTGTCTGCAAAGTTGTCAGAGTTGACTTGATCCTTGTAAGCGAACTCAACAGGCTCCACATTCACAAACTCGTCTCAGGCTCTACCCAAACAAGAACAACAAGCAAACGGAACACAATCAACCACATACAATGCTCAAACATCATGATGCAAACATGGTATGATATGCGGGATGCGGTATGCGATGCATATGCAATATTTGACAAGGAATGATTGAACCTAGCCTCAACAGGGAAATCCAAGAGTGCCACTGGAAAGGTGTGGGGATTTCGGTTGAAATCGATATAAAGATCACCGGAATCGGATGCACGGTTTGGAAATGGCAAGCAAAACAAATAAGGCACCGGTCTGCGATAATCAGCAAGTGACCAACTAAATGCATCAAGATAAATGTGCTACATCACTCAAACATGACAACAAAATACATGGCAGGGATCCACTCATGATGCTTGAAAAAAGATGAACACTGAGCTACGGCTAATTCATCCATTAACAGGTTCAAACAAGCATGGCAAAAGTGCAAATGATAACAGGTTTCAGACTTAGTGAAATTAGCACAAGTCTAGAATTTATCATCAGGAAGCACACTTTAGAGCATGAAAACCACAAGCTACAGGAACTTAACATGGCAAAGCAAGGCATGGCATGAAGCTACTCAAAGCACTTAAAAAGGCCCTTAGTGACCTTGAGCCAAAAGGGATCAAAAAGTACAATTGCAAGCATGTGAACATGGCAAAAACATAAATAGATTCAGACAGTGAAAAACTGGAGCATGCAAAACAGTTAACGAGTAGGCATGTTTACGAGCTCGATGCACTCACTACAGAGCATTGCATGACAAACTAAGCATACACCCATGAAGAAGACATAACATAGAAGCTATAAATGTCAAGAACAACAACATAGCATGCATGGATCAATAGGAACATCCTCGGCAAAATTGCTAAACATGTCAACAAAGAAATGGATAGATAGAGCACACCAATATTAACAAAACATCCTTACTGATCATCCTCAAAAGAGGCACGGATCACTAGGAAACAACATGAACACATGGCATAACAACAAAAACAGGACAAGGACTTAGTGAAATTCTAAGTCCCTGAAATCAGCATTAACGATTACGCTACTTTGCAAGCTTGTGCTAGTTACCACAAATATCAAAAAAATACATGGCATACACCCCTGTAAAGATGGCATGGCATATAACAAAACAAATGTAGAGCTTAGGATCATAGCATGCACACATTAATCATGGCAAAAATGACAAAAGGCCATTTGCTGAAACAGATCTGACAAATTCATCACATAGCCCTCTTCCAATAGCACTTCGGGCATCAATATGAGCTCAAATGAAAATGATGCAATGAGATGAAATGATGTAATCGTCGATACGAACATTTTGATATGCTACACGCACGAATCGGATCTACGATGAGAGAGTTATGATATGCCAAAGTTTGCAAAAAAATCAGGGTTCGAGGATGAAAAAGTCAACTGAGGGGATTTGACCAGATCTGGATCTGGCCCGATGCACTGTAGCATGCACGTCGCCCGAGGGGATCGCCGGAGTGGACGAGCGACGTGGCGGCCGGAGCTTGGACCTGCCGGAGGAGATGCGCCGGCGACGGGGAAGTCAGAACGGCGGGGCGGCGCTGGAGTGGGGCGGCGCCCGAGGCGGAGGAGCGGGGCGGCGCTCAGGTGGCGAGGCGCGGCCGGGAAAGGCGGCGGGGTCGGCGCCAGCGACGAGCTGGCGGGCGGCGGAGGCGGCCGGCGTGCGGGGCGAAGACGGTGGCGCGGCGAGGTTACGACGAGGCGGCGGGCGGCGGACGAGGCGGCGTGCCGCGGGGGCTCTCCCTGGGCCTCGCGGGCCGCGGCGGTGGGGAGGCCGGCGCACCACGTGGCAGCCTGCCACTAGTGCGGGGTGGCTGTGCGACGTGTCCGGCTGGAGACGGACACGTCCGGCGGCGGCGTGAGCGGATCTAGGGTTTTAGGGGGTGTTTTGACCTGGAATTTTTGGAGGAGGGGCTATAAATAGAGGTAGGAGGAGCTAGGAGACTCCAAATGAGGTGCGGTTTTCGGCCACGCGATTCTAATCGAACGCTCTAGACGATGGAGGTGTTTTTTGTGGGTTTTGGGACAAATTGGAAGGGTGTTGGGCTGCAAGACACGCGAGGCCTTTTCGGTCCCTCGGTTAACCGTTGGAGTATCAAACGAAGTCCAAATGGCACAAAACTTGACAGGCGGTCTACCGGTAGTAAAACAAGGCCGCATGACAAGTCTCGGTCCAATCCAGAAATGTTTAACCCCCACACACGAAAAGAGGTAGAAAGGACCACCGGAGGACATAGGAGCGCCGGAATGCAAAACGGACAACAGGGAAAATGCTCGGATGCATGAGACGAACACGTATGCAAATGCAATGCACATGATGACATGATATGAGATGCATGACCAAGACAACAACACACAAAGACAAAAACCCGACAACGAGGAAAATAAAATAACTTAGCGCCAGAAACGACAAGAGTTGGGATACATATAAGGTAAATTACATCCGGGGTGTTACACAACAGGACCC
The DNA here is from genome assembly GCF_018294505.1 of Triticum aestivum. Taxonomy (NCBI): domain Eukaryota; kingdom Viridiplantae; phylum Streptophyta; class Magnoliopsida; order Poales; family Poaceae; genus Triticum; species Triticum aestivum. The sequence continues at coordinate 361,710,058 of NC_057803.1, forward strand.
CCGTTTCGACCATAGGAGGTCCGTTTCGTCCGTTTTGCGGTACGCCAGACCCCTCCCGATGAACAAGATCCCGTTTCGAACGTGGCCGGTCGAACACAAGGCTGTTTCCTCCATTCTGCGGTACGCCAGGCCTCGTTTCCATCGCCTGTTCCGTCCAAGCCCTCCCGATGAACACGACCACGCATTCCGTTCTGACCCAGCCGGTTGGCTCCCACGCGTTCCGTTGCCTCCCGATGAACATGATGCATTCCGTTGCCTCCCCATGAACACGACGCATTCCGTTGCCTCCCCATGAACATGACGACGATGTTGTTTCTCTGTTCCGACCCAGCCATGTACACGAGCCCTGGCCGTACGTATGCGCGAGTACGCATTCGAGACCCCGCCTGTATGTCCACATACGTGGCCGTATTTTCTTTCTTGCACCCTGGACGTTGTACGTATGTGTACATGCTACGTGCGCGCCTCTACTATGACATGTACGCGCCTCTACTATGACACGTGCGCGCCTCTACATCCACCAGTATATATGTACGTACACGTTCGCGACCAGAATGACAACGCTACGTACGCTTCGACCAGGTGGGTCCCGACGGTCAGGCACTCCCTTGCGTGCGAAGATGTAGCTGGTGGGTCCCAGCAGTCAGGGGGGCGAATCGTTTTTTTCTCGGACGCACTTCCTTGCGTGCGAAGATGTAGCTCGTGGGTCCTAGTAGTCATGGGGCGAATCATTTTTTCGCGAAATACGGTGGCCCGTCCGGTGGGTCCATGCTGTCAGGTGGAGAAATAATTATTTTGCACATAATAAGGAGGCACTTCCTCGCGGCTACCATGGACCCAGCTGTCAGCCTCTCCACGTACAGTCCATGTCCGATGGAAGTCGTTCCTTAACCACGTTGACAACGCTGCGCCGAGAGCACCAGGGCGGTGGACGACGGCGAGGCCTAGGAACGGGACAACACAGAGCCGGGGAAGACGCGACAGTGGATGCACACGTGGAGAGGAGTACGAGGGCTCACTGGTTCGGCTGCACTGCCGTCGCCGTAGAATAACAGGGGGTGGGTGAGTACGAGGGGCGGTGAGGCCTCCGCGAAAGCACAGCCGGCCATGGGAGGTAGGAGTAGGCGGCACGACCGGCGCTACTTTGGGCGGCTCGAGCAAGAAGACCAGAGGTTGAAGAAGCACGACGGCCGTTGGATGGACATCGTACGGTCACTACAGCTAGAATCGTTTATATTGACTAAGTTGACAAAGCCCTTGGTACGTCAACTTAGTAGGCCCATAGGTCAGCTTCCGAAACGGTGCACCCCAGATGTCAGGGGGAGGAATCATTTTTTGGGCGGGTGAAGCTAGAATATCCGAGATTGAAGAAGAAGCACGGCATCCGTTGGATGGACATCCAACGGCCACTGCTGCTAGAACCGTGTGTTGACTATAAGTTGACAAAGCCTTGCATATGCGTCAACTCTGTTTTTTTAGGGGACGCGTCAACTTAGTAAGGCCAGACGTGTGTGGCAGAGAACTTATAGCCCATTTGAGATTTGTAAGAATGTGTAGCCCATTTTTGAATTCTAATAGAATTTACTACAGCCCATTTACAGTTAGTTAAAAGTACAGCCCATTTCAACCAACCGTTCAAAATAGAATTCAATAAAATTTCCCACATTTTGATGGGATCCGAAATATTTTTATCCCGAAATTTCTAGTCAGATTAAATACAATTTCAATATAAATTTATATTATGCAAAAATCCAACGAAACATTGCGCTCACAAAAATTAAGGAAATTAAAAATTTTAATATCCAAAAATAATATTTTATAAAGTAATCACGTGTTTGGTGCATTTTTTTATAGTTACTGCCCAGTTTTTATAATTACATCCCATTTATTATTTCTTAAAACCCATTTTCTTGTTAAGCCTAATGCATCCCTCCTAGGAAAGATTTGCAGCCCAGCGGGGCGGAGAATAACAACTTGACCTTGCCTGGGTATTCCTAAAAAAAGTATAGCTGGGCTAGCCATTTTCAGCTAGAAAAATAATAATATCTGGGCTAGATATCTGGCCTGGGCTAGACGGGCCACGGCCCGCCCAGTTAATACCTGCAGCGATGTTTTCGTTGTTGTTCATAGGAGAAAAATTAATATCTGGGCTAAATATCGAAAAACTCTGCAGTGCTCACACCTGAAAAGCACAAATACTGCCCGAGCTGCTTGGTCCCAGCTGTCGGCCGCTTCTTGTGCAATTCTCTCGTTTATTGACTACTCCTTCCTTTCTGGTTTATAAGGCTCAATTAAAAAATCTCACCAACCAAGGTAGATGATGAGTGGTGGAATATTTTTTGTAGTTTGCAAAAGCACCCAATTAATGCTCTTATTTTCCTAAAAAAATTATGTTTACGAATGCATAATTGCAATGCATGCATGCATAAAGTGCATGCATTGGTCAGTTTTCTCTTAATACTTGCATGCAATGATTTAATGCACCTTGAAGTCTGAACATGTGATGGGGAACAACCAAATTGAGCCTTATAAAACGGAAAAACTAAAATTTTGAGATAAGCCCTATAAACCGAAAAGGAGGGAGTACTACATAGGTTGACAATGGTGTGGGCCCGTGATGTCGAGAAACCAAGAGGAAGCAAAATAAATTATAGTTATATATATAATAAGGAGGCACTTGCATATGTGAGGCTATGGACATGGTGGGTCCCCATTGTCATCCTCTCCAAGTAAAGTCATCTCCTCGCCCGCGCGCGCTTTCCGCCCGAAACAGTCAGCGCCGCCCGCCCCGCTTCCCGGTGCAGGCGATTGCTCCGCCATCAAACGACACAAGTGCCGTCCGTCCGTCCATCTGCCGCCCACATTAATGATACACGGTTGCCAAGGCGGCTACTCCAGCGCCACACGTCCGTCCCTCCGCCCGCCCACCATTGCTATATAAACTGCTGCGCCAGCCATAGCCGCTGTCATCCGCATTCGTTCCCTTTCTCCTGTCCACACCACTACTGCCCAACATGGCTTCCTCACGCTCCAGCGCTCTTCGGGATGGGCGGACGATGGACCACAAGGAGATGGCAGCCATTGCTGCCGACTGGCTGGCCGGCAGGCAGCCGGAGGACGATGACGTCCCAATGGAGAACATGGTAGTCGACGATCCGGCACCAACCCCCTCCTCCGCACCATTCTCGCCGGTGCATTGCACCATGACCATCAGCGAGGCCCGTGCCCAATATATGGAGAGGGTGAGGTAGATGCATGAGGAGTAGTTCCGGGAGGCGCAGGCCGACGCCGCCTACAACCACCATCTCCTCCAGGAGCACCTGCAGGCGGAGGAGTAGATCGCCGCGGAGCGGGCGGAGCAGGAGGCACTGCTTGACTCGTACCGCTCCGCCCGCAAGGGCCGCCTCCAGCGCTGGCGGTACCGCGTGCGGGTGGCAGAGGCTGCGGATCCCTACAAAGAGGCTAGCAAAGAGGGCGATGAAGCGGGCGAGGCGCTCTTTGGTGAGACCGAGGACAAGGCAGAGGACAATGTCGGCTCCGACGAGTCCCCGCTCCACTGGCATCGATGAGGTCCTGCTCCGCCGAGGCCCCGCGGTGCCAACAACGAGGCAGAGGACACCGCCGGCTCCGACCGAGGCCCCGCCCCGCCAACAACGAGGCAGAGGACATCGCCGGCTCAGCCGAGGCCCCACCCTGCCGGCAACGAGACAGAGGACATCGCCGGCTCCGCCGAGGCCCCGCCCCAGTGCCAACGAGGCCGCGCCACACAGAAAACGAGGAAGAGTAGAAATTGGTAGGTCGCCGCCGCTCGGGTCCAAGTAAGGCCACCGCTGCTACCCTCCGGTTGAAGCCAAGCTAGGCGGGTTGACCATTGACGGACGGTTAGCTTCTTGGCGGCGACGTGGAGTCGGAGAGCTGCGTTAGAGAAGAACGCTGCTTCTACTTAACTGCTGGTGGAGTTGGCTGACTGACACATGGGCCCGATAGGCCACATGTCAGTTACGCAACTGCACCTGCAGTTAAGTCATTGAAGCTTCTGTTTGGCTCAGCAGGACACAGGTGGGTAGCTTCGGTTAATTAATTATACCTCCAGTGCACCCCTTTTTAGTTGAAGAATGTATGAAATGTAATGAAATCCGGCATGTTTATATGAAATCCGACCATGTATGAATGAATTTATTTCAATTAGTTCGAATTCCTGTATCACTGGCATTGGATGAACATGCAAAACAATATGTAGTAGCATTATTCCCAGGGTGATCACCTCGTTTGCAGCAGTTTCACATGTACTCCCTCCGGTCCTTTCTAGTCTGCATACAAGTTTTGTCTGCAGTCAAAGTATCTCTACTTTGACCAATCTTATACAAAAAAGTATGCACTTTCACAATGTGCGAAGTAAAAAGGAACAGAAGGAGTACAAAGAGTTTGAGCAGCTTTTTAGCATTTTTGTACATTACAATCAAACACACAGGCCTGGCAATTCATAGAGAACATTCAAAACAATCGATGATTATGCATCTCAGCGACTCACATGTCGGAGGCAATATTTACTTCACAAGTAAAGAATAAATAAAAAATTTATTGACGCTGCTGACAGCAAAGGGCGTCCCATTCGAAAATATCAAACGCATGTCTTGCTAAAATCAATGAGCAAAATTTGACAAGGTTATCCCATTCCAAAATATCAAATGCCTATTATTGTGGAATGGGCAAGGTTTTCCATTAGTTCAGACATTGACATGGCACCTCGTGCAAATAAACCAGCTGTTCTTTTTGTGCAATTCCACCAAAATCAACCAAATTCGCGTGTAGCTTCTATGATTTCGCCCTTATATGTTGCAACGCCTTGAACTTATCGGCACCTCCTTTCTTGTGGTGGAAATGAATGATTCGATGTATGCATGAACATTTTGTGCAGTTCCCATTGAAATCAAGCTGAGCACCCTTGTTTGCACAAATACAAAAAAGTGATTAGTATAAAGAAAATTGCACTATGAATTGACAGTTTCAATAGGCACATACATGGTCCATGTAGAGCACACTTTTAGAAAAATGGAACTAACCAGAAAGAATCCTAGAACAACATTGTACTTGCGCATCACAATGAAAAAATGGAGATTTTTCAGTCCTTCTGAGCTGAAGTTAGTTTGGTCTTGTGGGGAGTAATGTAACCATCCTTCAACTGCTCCTTCTGATGAGAAGATACACAGGGCTTCTTCATCCTGGCATAATCGAAACTAGTCACTTCACGTACTCCATATTCTCCTTCAGAGGAAGATGATCCTGTTGTGCAAAGACAAGAGTACTACTAAATGCTAGCATCCCTGTTTGCTCGAAAAAAAGGAAAGGAAATATTTAAAACAACACAGATGAAGCACTTCTCAAGGACAATACCACTTTTTCATGACAGTATCTAAACAGTAGCACAACACCAATAGAGATGACAAAGCTCAATCATATGGATGAAATCAGTGGGCGAGTACCAACCTTTGTCAGGAGGCTTATTGTGTAGAGCATGCAGATGAAGCACTTCTCCGGAACCATATGTTGCTATCTACGGTGGTGGCCATGCTTACTATATACTCCTCGATTAGTTTAATGTTTCCAACATCTTCTTGTGCAGTTCCACTAAAATATATGGTATCTTCAAAGAAGATCCCTGTTTAAACAAGTAGAGATAATTACATATTACATTAGGAGTGGCATCAAATCAGTGGCAAAACAATTGCTCATTCCAGCCATAGCAATAAATTAAGATGCAAAACTATATCATTACTTGTGTCATCACAGTTCCAGTGCTTCATTACAGCACTGGGAGTTGATTTTTGTTTTTCTTCCACTTGTTCTTCCCCTTCATCACTTGGTTCAATAACAGACAAGCTTCACCTTCAATGTAAGATTTGGCATGTCAATTAGGGAGCACAAGTATAATATGAAACTTAATTTTCTGATGAAAGTGGCAAAATACAGGCCAGCAGTTGTGAAATATCCTTATCTTACCTCAATGGGATATTACGGTGCACATACAGATTGGAAGTCTTGTCTCCATTTGTGCAGTTCACTAAAATCAACCAACATTATCGTACAAGTAGCACAACATATGAAAGCACACTGCAGAATCATGTGAAAGAAGGCTAGTACTGACCTCTCATGATGCGGAATTCAAACAACTCATAAGAAGAAGATCTGAACCAAATTCGCCTTAACGGATAGGAAGTAAGATCTCCTCTTGTGCAGTTCCACTAAGATCAAGCAATCAAGCGACGTTGTCGGTGTGGCATTTTGGTTGAACTGCACAAAACACTCTTAAAACAAAAGTGTTTTGTGCAGTGCAACAAAAGGTCACAATGGCAACGAGGTGAAGTAGATAACCCTGTTTACATAGAGGTGCAAAGGAAACAATTAGTGGTCAATAACGGTGGATGACACAGAAGCCCACAAAAAGAAGCATCTACCTTATCCAAATGGGAAAGAAAGCAAGACAGTAGCATTTCTCAAACGGTGGCATTGATTAATATTAACATAGAGATTATATTAACAATAAAATTTGTTAAACATGTAATTTGCTTTTAACTATGGCATTGCATCAATTTTCTAGTGGCATTATTAGAGGGTGTTTGTTTAGAGGGACATTTTGGTGTAGGGACTAAAAAAACTCCGTGTCAGTCCCATCTAAACCAAACAGGAGGCACTTTTAGGGACTAAAAGTGGGCATTCGGGACTAAAGAAAGAAGACCCCGAGGGAGTCTTTTTGGGACCTTTTCCAACAGTTGCCCCTGCCACGCATCGCACCTTGTCTCTATTAGTTCATTACTAGGGGTAACATGGTCTTTTAGCATGTCATTTAATAACCTCTAGTCCATGTTTAGTCCCTGGAACCAAGCAGGTAGGGACCAGGGAGTTTTTAACCAAACAGGGCCTTAGATTAACAACAACTAATGAGTTGCACAGGACAGTGGACGCACCAGCACCATGTGCATCTACCGATGTACTGTGGTTATGCACAGTCTGTTGCAACAAAGAACAAACAACCAAGGAGCATATTTGTGTTGGTCCCAGTTTTGTTAACTTTAGACACCTTTCCCTATGTGAGCGCAGCAAATCTAGTCCTGCTCAAACTCTATAGCCTTGTCCCTTCCTTTCCTTTTTGAACTAGTACTTTCGCCCCTTCCTTTCCTCTTTGAACCACGTCCTAGATTTATGCGATACAACTTTCCCCACTACTTTCCCCCATTCCTTTCCTCTTTGAACCACGTCCTAGATTCATGCTATACAACTTTTCCCCTTCATTTCCTCTTTGAACCACGTCCTAGATTCATGCTATATACAACTTTTCCTACTACTTTCCCCCACTCCTTTCCTCTTTGAACCACGTCCTAGATTCATGGTATACATGCAGCTAGAGCAATGCATGTGGAGTAAGTAAATTATACCTTAAGGTTCTTGGGGCGTGGTTCGGCGGGCGACGGGACGGCGGCGAAGAAGAAGGGGTCGGAGGCCCTCCCGCGCCGCCGCTAGGTGGAAAGTGAACAGCTGCGCCGGTAGTCCCTTGCCGATGGCGACAGCGTTAAGCCTCCTTCCCTTCCCGGTGGACGGATCCTGTCGGCTCTTTGAGCAGCAGTGAGGGGAGAGAGAGGCCAACAAAGTCTTGTTTAGATCTGGAGAGGGCGAGAGAGTGTGAAGAGAGCAACTACAAGCGCTGAGGCTCCAACGTGTATATATATACTGGAGAGAGTGTGTGAAGCGTGCAAACCCTAGAAAACATTTTGACCAGTCAAAGAATCCTCCTGGCACAAATTATGCTCAAGTTTGATGAGCGAACAGGCTAACCAGCTACACAACCCTCCCATTATGTTCAACGAGAGGGAAATAAACTTTTATACATTCCTGCATTCGTGTGACAAGCATGCCGTGTTTTGTGTGTGTGTGTGTGGGAGTCATTGGGATTTCAATCATAATCGTGTCATGTGGCTTTGGTGGTAAGACTATCCACAGTGGTGCAGAAATAATGCAGCCTTAGTCACCTTACCTCTCTCCATGTAGTATGTTGGGTCCCACCAGTTAGAGGGTGAAACAAACAAATTAATAAGAAAAATTAAAAGCGCCAGCGGTGTTTCTTACCTCACACATCTCGCTACTGCTCGGGAACACTGTCCAATTGATCCCTCTGTTCGCTCACGTACTATTTTAAGTGAATCCTTATTATAACATGCACACAAATTTTGGGCACTTGTATCCGACTTAAGTCAGTGTGCCACCGTATCTCGTATACTTACTACTCCCTCCGTCTAGGTGTAATAAGTCACGTTAGAAGGTCCAACGGGACCAAGGTGCGTGCGTGTGCGTGTGTGTGTGTGTGTGTGTTTAACAGCATGTGTGTGTTAGAGAGAGCGACAGATCAACCTACTCCTACAGAGAGATGTTGTGTAGTGTACGCTTTTAGCCGCGAGAGTCGGTGCATCCTCTCATTTATGGGCGTGTTCGGTAGGGACATGCGGACAGCTGCCATGCCCGCTCCTGACCAGCTTGGCCCACCCAAAGCCCCTCCATCGCCCACACGTGCTTCCCGCCCGAAACGGACAGCGCCGCTCCAAAGAATCAGTGTCGCATTCATGCCCGGGCAGAGCGGACGCGACCTCTCACTGGCGCAAGAGTGATGGTTGCTTCATCCATCCAACTTACTGCTGGGTCTATGTGATTTGACGGCTCATTGGTCTTTATTACTGAGGTGGTAGGACTGCTGGATGTCCCACGCTTTCGACGAAAGGAGGTACTACTACTAGATTACAATTTTCTCCATTCTTACAGCAGAGGTGTGCAAGAGCAGTGAAAACACGTAGGCTCAGTGATTACATGGCCCACCTCACACTATCACTGTGCGACACCTAACTGCATGACAAATGTGGTAGCCAAACTGAATAAACTCCCATCATCATTTAGATCATCCCACGTAAGGAAAAAAGATCAGCCAACTCCTACTGCATAATGGGATTATATTTTTCTTTTTGACATGTTAATGGGACTTAGAAGCTCACTTACATGCATGCTACCAGTGCATGCTTGCATGCAGACATGTTGATGTGATTTAAAACCCACTCACATGCATGTGCCATGGTATTTCTGCATGTTTGCATGTGGCTTAGTGCGGAGCCTCTCAACACTTGATCAGACGGCTATTATGGACTGATTTACTTCATCTAACGGCTACATCAATTTTGGTGATGTGGCTCAAGGACAGGATAGATAATTCCTAGTAGTGGGGGCTAGCTATTACTAGTAGATAAGTCTTTGTAGAGATTCCACTACATACGGAACAAAATGAATGAATCTACACTTAAAATGCATCTATATACATCCACATGTGGTTCATGGTGAAATCTCTACAAAGACTTATATTTAGGAATGGGGGAGACGGCGTACTAAGCAAGCTTCTCCTCGTTCTGCGAGTTGACGGGACACATCAAAAGTACTCCAATGTATAGAGCCTTGCCTCTAAGGTAGGCCCCACATGGTTTACCTCTTTTTTAACATAACACGTCAAGTCGCAATTTGTTTGTTCACCTATGGTAGACGATCCTCCCTCCACCAAGTGGACAACCAGTACACGTGCCAAATTACCACGTGGGCTGCCTTTTTCGTACAGAAATGAGCTCCACCGTGTACCCGCGCGGGTGTGGTTGGGAAAGAGATGGGAGTACGTGTGTCGTGCATGCACCTCTTCTCTTCGTGCACGTCCCCCACCTACGTGGGTGTGTGTGAGAGATACAAACCGCGCTTGTGAGTGTTTTTTGTTTTGGGGTGGGGGTGGAGTGGGGGTTGATTTTGTCAATTATTTGTGGGAATATGTGTCGATGACATCTCAAACAAAATTTTGTATGCAATGTGTGTGAAATGGAGGCCTATCCATATCATACATAGAGGGTCAGGAAATCCACGAGAAGAGAGGGAGGGGTCATAGCTATTGATAGAGTAGAAGAGAGGATCAAGTGGGTGGGTGCGAGATCGATGAAGAGAGCCATCAAAATTGTGTGTGTGTGCAAGTCAAAGATATAGGGCGACTGGCCTACCGGAACATTAGAGGGCACATGTCAAGTTTGTGTGTGGCAGGGAGACATGACTAGAGCGCTTGATGTATCGGTGTGTGTGGGGGGAGGGGGTGCAGGGAGGGGTAGGCAGAGGCCTAACTATAGAGGTAGAACGACTCGTATATGTGTTGAGAGGGAGAGACCCAGCTATGTCTTAAGGGAGATCGGTCGACATCCATACATAACTGAAGGACGGGAAATATGATGGGACAGAGAGAGAGAGGAGAGAGAGAGGGAGGGAGAGGGGTAGAGTGCTGGATGGGTGATGGAGTTGCTTCTCGAAGATGGTGGGAGAGGCCTACTAGACAAACTGAGGGTGGAACTGCAATGTTATCAATAAGAGTGGGGATGTGTTTCTGTGTGTGCCTGTGCGTGATAGATCTGTCAGGACGCATCCATGGATGATGAAGGGGAACCATGTGTTTGGTAAGCAAACCTAACTAGATCGGTAGATCAATTGTTGTTTGTCGGAGGAAGGGAGAGACACAACTAACGAGGTAGATCGATTGATGTGTGGGCAAAAACGAGTTATAAGGACCTAGCTAGCTATATGTATAGCGAGAGATCGGTCGGTGTACGTCCATTTGTTAGAGGAAAATAAGGCCCAGCGAGACGGATAGACAAAGAGAATGGATCTAGGAGGTGGTGCGAGAGGCCCAACTACTAGCTGGATAGGGGGAGGAGTGTGTGGTTGTGAGATCGATCAAAAGAGGGGCGAGAGTTTACACCTGTGTCTAACCGTATGAGAGAGATGAGGCAAGGACACATAAAGGAGGAGATTGAAGGTGTGTGTGTATGTTGTAGGTAGGCATCGCTGCAGAGGTTTATCGATAGGTGTGTGTCAGAAAGGAGTTGTGGAGACTCTGGGAGAACGACCTAAAGAAAAAAAATGAATGTGCCTGGTGTATAGAATGCCGAGGGAGGGGAGGGCGTGTGCATGCACGAGACAAAGTTAGTGGTAGCTACAAAGGTTAGAGGATTGTGTGGGTGTAAGAGACTAACATAGATCATAATTTGATTTGAAAGCGGATTCATATATTTGAATAGGAGATCATAGTGTTTTAAACATTGCATGCATGAATATAGCGGTGATACACGTGCTGTGCACATGTTATACCATAATGTGATAATGCATGGAGTTTGCAACTCACAGCTAAATGCCGAACAATCTAAACCATAATATACATCAAACAATCTCACATTTTATTTGAATTTGTGATAATGTGTGGCGTTTGCAGCTTACAACTAAATATCGAACTATCTAAACAATACTATATATCAAACATTCTCACATTTTATTTGAATTTGTGGTAATGTGTGGTGTTTGCAACTCACATCTAAATACTTGTAGGCGTAGGGGGCTGGGCACCATACATGATGTGATAAACAAATTATACATATGAGACATGGTTTAGATTATGAAGATCTAGCTAGAGCTAGAAATGTAATGTGATTTGAAATCGAAATAAAGTGGATTCAAAAAATCTGGTTCGAGTTCATATAGTACACATAGTTCATATGTAACTCGAGACTAATCATGTGGTGTGCTGTGAAGATAATACACAAACGATGGTTTAACTTGACAATAATGATGATTGTAGATCTTATTAAAACAGAGACATGAATTCAAATGCTTTTACTTCACAACAATCATTACTGTAGATCTTATTCAAATAGAGAAACGAATTCAACTTTAATTCATATTGAAGCGGTAGTATATACGTTTGGAATGCACTAAAACGTTCATTTGAGTAGTAGGTTGCATGCATTATACATGTAGCGAAATATTTTAATTTAACATAACATGAATTCAAAGTTTTGAATGACATTTGTAGTGCGCATTGATTTGGTACAGTACACGTTAGGCTTGTCCGGAAATTTCAACCCACGCCTTGTTAGCCCGAAATATTTAAGATATATCTTTGTCTCGCTGTGCTCCGACAACTCCCTCCATCTCAACCCGTGCCTTGCTATTCCAAAATTACAACGCGCGCGGAAACTCCCATCTCATGTGAAATCCCGCCACGTGAAATGCCTGTGGTACCCCTGAACCGAAAGAATCGCCCCAAATCGGTGGGGGTACTTTCGTAACTTACCCCACATTTCGGACAAGTGCGTCTCTAAGCCATGGTTCCCCACTGCCATCCCATCCGCCCACCCATTCATACACTGAGGCCGCGAAAACCCGCAACGAAACCCCAGACCCTGCTCCGTCCGCCACCCAGCCGGAGCCTCTTCCCCGACGATGTCGGCCACAGCAACACCTCGACGTCCCTCATCCATCGTACCGGATGAGGATCCGTTGTCGATCTCATCGTCCCGCCGATTCAGCCAACCCGTCCTCCACCTCCAAGGAGCTGCCCCAATGTTCCCCTCGTCTTTCGCGCCACCTCCATTCCCACACCGCCGTCTTCACTCGCACCACCGGAAGAGCATCATCATCACCGTTTCCTCGGATGAAGCTACGGCCTAATCGGCGCCACCAAAGAGGTTGTACAACTAATCGTCGCATTTTTCTTCTTCATTCGATCTCACGGTGTTGCCGGCGCTCGGTCCCGAGCCGACACGGCGCGGCTCCATCCACGGCGGCGTCGCTGGCCACTTCCTCCACGACATCGCTCCCTCGGCGGCAACGTCCACATGAGTAGGAGCTGCTGCTACTTTAGCTCTCGCTCACGCTGCTGCTCTGCCCTTGCTCTCGGTCCCCTGCCTGGTCTGCTCTTGCTATTGCTCTTGCTCGCGCTGCTTCTCTTGCTCTTGCTCTTTCTTGCGAAGCTGCTCCGATTTAGCTACACTTCAGTCGACTGAATCGACTTTTGGGTCAGTCGATTTTCAAGGGGGGCTCGCCGGGGTGAAGGAAGAACCAGCCATAGCGGGGAGGGGGCTTGCTGGAGAGGTACCCCACTCTCTATCTTAGGGTTTAGGATGGGGGGTGGTCGCCGGCCGTAGCGGGGCGTTGGTGGGGCGGTGGCATGGGGATCGCCGAAGAAAAATCTCGGCA